>NW_023994263.1:415000-478897 GCF_015586225.1 Lucilia sericata
GAATGCCTATAGTGGGCGTGGCACCTTCCATATGAAGAAAATATTAAATCAGTATATATGAGAAAATATAACAAATATAGTCCTCCAATTTTGTCGGAACCACTATAGTGTCAATATCATTATTTATGATTTAAATACAAAAAATTACTTATCTGGGAAACTATTAGAGTTAGAATCTTCAAATTTTGAATGAAGAACTTTAACATCCATGTAAACATTTTGGGTAATTAATTGGCGGACTACCAAATATACAAAAATTCGTTTATCTGGGAACCTAATAGAGCTAGCTTCTTAAAATTTTGCACGAAGAAATTTAATATTCAGGGTTGCTTGGAATGCCCCATATGAATTAAATAGATAAATTCGTATATCTGATAAACTATTAGAGCTAAAATCCTTAAGTTTTGCAATAACAACTTTGATATCCATGTGAACATTTGAGTAATAATATGGCGTTGTCGTTTGTCTGGGAAACTAATAGACCTAACATCTTCAAATTTTACACGAAGAAATTTAACGTTTATTTGAAAATTTTGGGGAAAATGGGCGGACTATTGGAGCAAAAATACTTTGACATCAATGTGAACATTTTGGTAATAAATTGGCGGACTAGCAAATTGGAACCTCCCATAAGAATTAAATACAAAAATTTTACATGAAAAAGTTGACATTCATGTGAACATTTAGAGAAAAATGGGCGGACTTTCAATAGGACCTATGCATCTCCCATATGAATTAAAAACAAAATTTCGTATATCTGAGATACTATTATATTATTAAAATTTTTCATAGGTTACATTAAAATCTAAGTTAACGTTTGGAAAAATGTAAAATATGTAAAAAATGCATATCTGGAAAACTATTATAATTAAAATCTTCAAAATCGTAAAGTGTTTTTTTACTTACATTGCTTTTAGGGTAGCAATGCACACTGGGTATAGCTAGTTTTAAATAAAGAAATTAATTTGTGATTCCGTTGTTTAAAAATTATGAATGAAAATCTTAAAATAATTTTTCATAAATAGACATCAATGAGTGTTCTTTATGTTGTTGGTGCTGTTATTAAAATAATGAAGTGCAATGTGCAAAATATAAGCGGTGACAATATTTAAACAGCTCTAAATATAGGAACATGTAAAGTTTGAATTGAAACATGTCATTAATCCTTGGCGGTGACTGACACAACGTTTTTTTGTCCACAGAGACCGACCCACTCTAATATACATAGGTATATGTATATATATGCCTATAACGAATTTTATTATACTTGAGTATATTTATGTATATAGAAGTACAGTACCAGACCAATGATGAATAAATAAATGACTTTTAATTAACTTTTAATTATAAGTTTAAGTTATAAATCAAAATTTAAAACAACTCCGAAAAAAATAAGCATTTTTTATACATTCTGATGTAATTTACTCGAAAACTATGCAAGGCAATTTCATGAAAGTCATTATACATTCATTTCTACACAAGATCTTGATTCCCGCTGAAAATTGCCAGAATCGGTCCAGAGAAAAAATTTTCTGGATGGGCTCATAATTGGACATAGCTCCCATACAAGGTACTCATTACTAAATTAAGATATCCATATACATATTTGGAATAAGTATTGCTCATATGCACAGAAATATTACTGTGAAAGTTTTTCCGATCGGTCCATAATTGGTCATAGCTCTCATACAAGGACCCTTCCCGAAAATCACTTAAACGCACATAACTTATCACTAAATTAAGATATCCATATGCACAGAAATATTACTATGAATTTTTTTCCGATCGGTCCATAATTGGTCATAGCTCCCATACAAGGACCCTTCCCGAAAATCACTCAAACGCGCATAACTCATTACTAAACTAAGATATCCATATAAAATTTGGTACAAGTATTGCTCACATATACAGAAATACTAGCTGCGTGTAGCCGGCGTTGCCCGGGTTTCTTCAAAATGTAAAGAGAATATTTTTCTATCTGTAATGACTTTTATATCAAAATTTATCTTATAACGATAAAATAGTTATTTTATTTTTCTACCTTTTTTAATCCTTAAAGTCAGTTTCTGGACCAAAAAGTCCTTAAAATTTTAGAAATTGAAAATGAGCTTAAATTATATTTTTTCCATGTTCAGTAGATTTAAAGAACTGTTCAGTTTAAATTACGTCACACAGTATTTTGAATTGTAGTACCCCTGCACAGTGGGGCAGAATGGAAATTTTTTGGAAATAAATCTGGCATTTCTAAACGGCTGATCCGATCGGGATAAAATTTGGCGTGAGCGTAGCCAAGGAGTATTCGAGTTTAAGTTTTGAAGATGAACCCTGCAGATGCCCCACGGACGGCGCTGTGGCGGCTCAAAGTAGGGTACCTACGACATGTAAAATTTTTAAACTCGTGCCATTTTTTTGTTTTTCACCCAAATACAAAGATTTTTATATTTTGTGAAAGCGCTCGACGAGATCTTGAAAAAACATGCTTGGACATACTACTTATCTCTTATAATATCCGAGTTATAGGCATTTAAAAATTTAGTGATACAAAATTGACCATACCTTGGTCCGCCTTTTTTTGAATACCGGGCGTAATTTTGGACCAAATGGACTCAATTTTTTCTTGTTAGTTAGACAACAAAATTTGCAATAATATACAAAAAATTTCAGATCAATATCGTTTACAGATCCAAAAATATACGTTTTTTAATTTAAAAATTCAAAAAATTTTAGATTTTTGGCGTTTTTTTTGCCAAAAATGTGTCTTAACTCTTTTATTAATAAAATAAAATTTTTATTAAGAACATATAACAATTTTATAGTTTTCTAAAAGGTGTCTTTACGCAGAACGCTTTGGCGTAAAAAACTTGTCCTATTTTTTTAGAAAATGTTGCCACTGCGTCCTTCCGAATATGACCTATTTTTTATCAAAACTTCAACTTTGGGCGACATGTTCTAAAATCCCAAAGCTGGGATCAGAAAACTGAAAGCAGTTTTGGAAACCTCAATATGTTTTCTATTTACTCCAAAAGTATTTTCCCAGCCCTGAAAGAAATGTGGACCCTATGGGCAAAAAAGTAAAAAATCCCATTTTTGGGATTTTCATTCCTATTTTTGGGAATTGCGGGATGCCCTTTGACCTTTTCAATTTTTTTTTTGCATATTCTTATTTGAAATTACAAATTTAACAAGCGTTGAAAATTTCATTGAGTTTTGTTCATAAATAAAGATTTTGTCATATATTACATATTTGTTTAATTTCTAAAACTATGATTTATATCAAAATTTTAATAGGATCGCAGATAGCTACAACAATTTAGTCCATATTTATCTCTTAATATCATTTTTTAGTTAGATATGGAAATTCTCGATCCTTTACAAAAATTTCAAGCCAATATCTCAATTACATTGAAAAATATGTTCATTTAAACCTGTGTCCTTTAATTTCATCTTTTTCATATTTTAGTATTAAGTATGACAGCACATATTTAAATCTTATATTTACCTATTTTCTATTTGTTTGCTTATCCTTATAATTGAAAGGTCCTATTATGCTTAAATTTTCAAAAATTTATAACTATTTTTTACCTAAATTTTTTCGACAGATCATTTCGTTCTGTTTCGTTTATGATCATGTAGGTAAAAATATACAGGTAATGATAATTTCGATTCATTCACTAATAAGAAATATCAATGACTGAATTACAGGTTATAGTAATATAGTCCTAAATGTTAATAGGTAGACAATTCGTAATTTTTTACTTTGGAATACCTGTATCGGAAATGACAAGAATTGGTATATAAGTAAACTTCTCAGATTTTAAGTACCATATTTAATAAATCTACAATGAAGATTACATTAAAGTACGAAGAGTTGTGTTCCGTTTTATGGAGTATATCTTCAAAAGGGCCAGAAAGAATTGAAGACATTTCAAATTATATAAAAACTACATATAGTAGAAAAGTAGACAAAACAGGCATATCAAAAATTGAAAACTTTTTAAAACTTTTTGATGTAAAAAGTAAGTCTGTGGATGGAAATCAAAAGAAATTTCGATTAAAATTTTGTAGTTGGATGGAAACTACTACGGAAATCTCAACTTACAACACATCAATAGGAGCGCCTTGCAAGTCATACGAAGACTTATGTTCAAGGTAAAAAAAAGAGGGTCACACAAAAACTTTTTTCAATCTCAAATGAGGAAATTGCTGATACATTTAACGAAATGCTGAAAAAGGAAAACCAACATATGGATGTCGTACATATTGCAACTATTCTTCCTAATGCATCACCAAAACGACTTAAGCGAATTGTGGAAAGTATACCAACTCCAACATCATAATCAAATTTTACTGAAGAGGAAGCAATAGCGCTTATGTTGGAACTGGGTCTCAGTCGAAATAAGTACCAAATATTAAGGAAAGCTCTGCATGAAAAAGGACACAATATATTACCATCATACAAGGCGATCCAGGAAAAAAAAAACAAACTATCCTACTAAATCAACAAAAAATAATGAAGAATTGAAAGAACTGAGAGCTGCGGAAAAAAGCAGAATCCAAGAAGAATTTAAAGTTCAGATGGGATTAAACATCGACAAACCACTTTCAAGTTGCGGTAGTACAAATGACGGTAATACGTCGAGAAGGTTTTTTCGTGATTTTGAAATTACTTCAAAAATAACTGGAATCGACAAGGAGTTGCTTCGAAGAGTTAAAACTATTTTAATGGCACTGAATAGTAAACATAAAATCGATTTGGGGAATACACATCTGAAATTTCTAAATTACTTGTATCTCTGTATCCATAGAGGGAACTAACACCAACAGTACACAAAGTATTGTGTCATGGTCAAATAATAATTGAATCGAATATTCTTCCACTTGGAGAGTTAACAGAAGAAGCCCAGGAAGCGAGGAATCGAGATTTTAAGCATGTTCAACTATTCAGCTCAAGAAAATGCTCCAGGCAATCACAGAATGAAGATATTTTTAATAGTTTACTTCTATCTTCTGATCCTGTTCTTTCAACTATGCGAAAAAGATGGATTTGTTATGAAACTCTATCATCTCAAAACAAGGAAGATTTAAAGGACTTATATTACCTTCTGGATATGTATACCGATATGACAGATTATTTTATAGAAAATAAGTAGTGTTAGGAATTAACTATATAAGTAGGTTGTAAGAATTAATTGTATTATGTTTAAGATAAACAGTTCAAATAAAAAAAGCTATTACACTAACTGATGATATTGTATTAAATTGTGTTTTATATTTCGGTGGGCGGGAAAGGTAATTTGTGTGGGGTGATTTAGGTGTTGTTGTGCGTGGCTCATAATAAAATTATAATTTTTTTTATTTTATATACAATATTATAATAAAATAATTAACTAAATAATTTTTAAAAATTGTCCAAATATTTTATTCAACACCAAATGTATGTTCTGTCATACTTAATACTAAAATATGAAAAAGATGAAATTAAAGGACACAGGTTTAAATGAACATATTTTTGAATGTAATTGAGATATTGGCTTGAAATTTTTTGTAAAGGGTCGAGAATTTCCATATCTAACTAAAAAATGATATTAAGGGATAAATATGGACTAAATTGTTGTAGCTATCTGCGATCCTATTAAAATTTTGATATAAATCATAGTTTTAGAAATTAAACAAATATGTAATATATGACAAAATCTTTATTTATGAACAAAACTCAATGAAATTTTCAACGCTTGTTAAATTTGTCATTTCAAATAAGAATATGCAAAAAAAAATTGAAAAGGTCAAAGGGCATCCCGCAATTCCCAAAAATAGGAATGAAAATCCCAAAAATGGGATTTTTACTTTTTTGCCCATAGGGTCCACATTTCTTTCAGGGCTGGGAAAATACTTTTGGAGTAAATAGAAAACATATTGAGGTTTCCAAAACTGCTTTCAGTTTTCTGATCCCAGCTTTGGGATTTTAGAACATGTCGCCCAAAGTTGAAGTTTTGATAAAAAATAGGTCATATTCGGAAGGACGCAGTGGCAACATTTTCAAAAAATAGGACAAGTTTTTTACGCCAAAGCGTTCTGCGTAAAGACACCTTTTAGAAAACTATAAAATTGTTATATGTTCTTAATAAAAATTTTATTTTATTAATAAAAGAGTTAAGACACATTTTTGTCAAAAAAACGCCAAAAATCTAAAATTTTTTGAATTTTTAGATTAAAAAACGTATATTTTTGGATCTGTAAACAATATTGATCTGAAATTTTTTGTATATTATTGGAAATTTTGTTGTCTAACTAACAAGAAAAAATTGAGTCCATTTGGTCCAAAATTACGCCCGGTATTCAAAAAAAGGCGGACCAAGGTATGGTAAATTTTGTATCACTAAATTTTTAAATGCCTATAACTCGGATATTATAAGAGATAAGTAGTATGTCCAAGCATGTTTTTTCAAGATCTCGTCGAGCGCTTTCACAAAATATAAAAATCTTTGTATTTGGGTGAAAAACAAAAAAATGGCACGAGTTTAAAAATTTTACATGTCGTAGGTACCCTACTTTGAGCCGCCACAGCGCCGTCCCTGGGGCATCTGGAGGGTTCATCTTCAAAACTTAAACTCGAATACTCCTTGGCTACGCTCACGCCAAATTTTATCCCGATCGGATCAGCCGTTTAGAAATGCCAGATTTATTTCCAAAAAATTTCCATTCTGCCCCACTGTGCCCTGGTGTAAAGAGGCAAAAGTCTTCGGGGCATTTTATTAATTTCAAAAATACCTACCATTAACCGTATAAAATTTCAAGCGATTTTTTTGCTGTTTGAATGCAATTGAAGAAACTCTGAAACGATTATGAGAAATTCTGCACAAAATCATGAAAAAATTGGGCTCATTGATTTCAAATTCCTTTAAAAAGAACAAAATTACGTTTTTTTCTGCCCTAGGAAAATATGAAGAATCGTTGAATATTGACAGAGAAAACAAAACTACTTTTAATTTGACAAACAATTTTGAGGTCCATTAAAGAGAAAAACCACGGTTTTTTCGTATTTGTTTAAAAATATTATTTTTATTCATTAGCTTTTATGCATCCACACTAAAGTTTCGGATGGATTTAGAACCACTTATTAAATTCGAAGATATAAAGGTTTAAAGATCAAATATCGTTAGATATACAAAAAAGTTACCCAAATAATTTTACGTAATAAAATATTCACATCTCCTCTAATTAAAAAATTTCGGAATTTGTTAATGGTAAATGGAAAATGTGTGCTGGAATTATTCAAAATCATTATTTAATTTGAAAAGCTTGGAATAAATACGGTGCTACATACGTGCAGAATTTTTGGTAGATAATTTTCAAAAAGTATAAAAAGATATTGAAAGATGAATTCATCTATATTTTATATGAACAATGCTTTATATGCAATGTTTCAGAGGTATACCTATATAAGATTTGCAAAAGCGCTGTCTTTCAGGACACTCAAATGAGTAGTCAAATACAAATCATGTTTTTTTTAGATTTGAGCTGCATTTAAAAAATGGCAACCGAATTTATATCAAGATAATTTTTGATGTTTTTTTTTAACTTATTGCAGATTTTTATTGTTATCTCGATTTAACAATAAATTTAGATTTTATATTTTTGTATGAAAAATATGAGTGATTACGGATCTTTATTTTTTCTCGAATTGAGAGTTATTTAAAGTAAATTTTTAAAGAGTTATATAAATATAAATTTTAAGGGGAGATATAAATGATTTTCTAGATTGATTTGTAGATTTAAATTTAAAATTCGAATTTTTGTGAAAAATGTAATATGAATATATTATTTACACTGGTTTAGGAGAGGTTTTTGTTCAGTATTGCATACAAAAGTGACATCGTAGACATTCATTCAAGATCTAATATAGTTATAGTTTTTTTGTTCAGTACTGCATACAAAAGTGGCATCGTAGACATTCATTCAAGATATAATATAGTTTATAGTTTTCTCGATCGTAGGAAACTACATCCAATTCTCTTTTAAAATTGTTATTTTCTGAGGATATACAGCAAATTAAAGGTTTTGAAATAAAAATAGTTTACCGGAGGAAAATATAAGTGATGGGAGTAATATATACAGGTCTACAACAATATAACTTTGATAAAAAATTTCCGATTCTGTTTTAAAATAGTTTTTTTTTTGAGGATATGCAACGGATTAGAGGTTTTGAAATAAGAATAGTTTTCGCGTGGAAAATATAAGTGATGGGGTATACGAATCCACAACCGATTTTACGCTCTACAGATTTTTATTTCAGCTAATAGTAAAGTAAGTTAAGGACCTACAAACATTTTATAGTTTTCAAATAAAAATAAATTTTTGATAAAAATTTTAACTACCTAAATAATAATTCTCATTAACTATTAGAGTACATATCATGAGCATTATAAATGTAACAAAAAATGGACGGAAAAAGGTCATTGCATTTCATTAAGATTATACCAGGCCCGAAATTAGTGGTATTTATTCGAATTTAATGTATTAAACATTCTCTTCCTCCAACTAACCTAATCTTCCACGATAGAACTGTTGTCATGCTAAATTTCTTGAAGCATAAAATCCAGATAAAAAAGCTGATTCTAAAAATACACTGTCTGTTGCCAAATTTCTTGAAAATCGGTTCATGTTTTTTTATATTTAGCCTAGAAATTTGGTGTGATAGCTGTTATTCAAAAAGTGAACATAAAAATGTGCGTAGCATCCAATCAATACCATGTGGTGATAGAGGGTATATATATGGGTCCTTATGAAATTCTGAGTCGATTTAGCTATGTCCGTCTGTCTGGTTAAAACACGCTCACGTTAAAACTAAGCAAATGAAATGAACCAAATTCACTGAGAATATTCATTGTTTTCCTAAGCACTTTGGTATTGAAAATCAGCAAAATCGGTTCACAACGTAAAAAGTTATGAGTAAAAATTTCAGACTACCTAAAAAAATTAAGTTTTTTTCCCTAATTCTTGAGTAGTTTTCTCAGAAACTACCAAAGATAATTCGACAAATTTTGTCACAGATTATATTTTCCATCTATAGATTAATTATGTTTAAAATTGTAACAATCGATTCAAAATTTCCCATAGCCCCCATACAAAGGTACATATTCCCGGAAATTAATTTATCGTTAATAACTTCCTCAAATATATCGGTATCAACACAAAATTTAGTACATATTGACATTATATGAACAGGAATCAAAACTATGGACTTAGATCTGTATCGGTCCACAATTGGTCATAGTTCCCATATAAGGTCCACTTTCGAAAATCACTTAAATGAATATATTTTATTGATAAATAAAGCTATCGGGATAAATTTCGACATGAATATGTTTTGTATATACATAAATTATTCTAAGGAATTTTTTTCCGGATCGGTCCATAATTGGTCATAGCTCCCATATAAGGTTCACATCCGAAAATCAATTAAACGCACATAACTTATTACAAAATATTGATATCCATACGTTTAGCACAAATATTCCTCTTATATACATAAATTACACTCTAAAATTGCTTTACGATCGGTCCATATTTGGTCATAGCTCTCATACTAGGTCCCCTCCAGAAAATCACTTAAATGCACAATATTCATTGCCAAATAATGATATAGATACAGAATTTTGAAATTTTGTCTTTATATACATAATTGGTCATAGCGCCTTTATGAAAATCTCTTAAACGCACATAACTCATTAGCAAATAAAGCTATTGATACATAATATGGCACATATATTAGTTTGGTATACAAAAATTCTATTTCAAGATTTTTTCACAATCGGTCCATAACATGGGTGCGGTCGGTCCTATGCAAGGTTCCCATCAGAAAATCACTTGAACACATTACTTATTACGATATAGATACAAAATTTGACTGATATATAGCTTTTATGTACAGAAATTTAGCTTAAAAAATTTTTTACGATCGGTCTATAATTGGTCATATCTCCCATACTAGGTCCTGCCCCTAAAAGCACTTTAACCTTAAATCTTTCACACACATGCATACATGCACATTATTAAATATCGTTAAAGCATATTTTAGGGCGCTATAAAAATATAAAAGAAAATGTAATGTTCAATAAATTTCGGAATTGTAACAGATTTAAGCTGTTTAAAACTTGTTGTTTTTCTATTTAAGACATGAGAAAACTTATTTCTACAAATATTTGATCAATTAAAAAAGTATTAATATAAAAGTAGCTGGTGAAGGGTATTTAAGATTCGGCTCAGCCGAATATAGCACTCTAACTTGTTTGTTTTAAATAAAGTAATAAATTTGTGATTCAGTTGTTTAAAAATTATGAATGAAAATCCTTAAATAATTTTTCATAAATGGAGCATCAATGAGTGTTCTTTATGTTGTTGGTTCTGTTATTAAAACAATAGCGGTTTTCACTCTTGGTAGTAAAGTACCCTTGTAACCATGTTAAGTATGGTAGCTATATTATAAATAATACTATTTACATCAACGCAACAACAAAATGTATTTATTTTAAATATATGTATGTACATCGCTGTATTAGAATGACCATGAAAACAGGTCTAGTATAAAAGCTTGGTAGATTTTCCAATAAAATAAACAGCTGATCGGCATACAGCATAAAGTTAAAATGAAACATATTCGGCTGAGCCGAATCTTAAATACCCTCCAACAGGTACATTTAAGTTAATCAAATATTTGTGGAAACAGGGTTTCTCATCTTTTCTAATAGAACAAGCAAAGATTTAAATATTTTAAATCTGTTACAATTGCAAGTTTTTTTCGGAACATTATAAACACGATTTTCTATAATATTTTATTTTGTATCTATATAGCTATTTGGTAATAAGTGATGTATATTAAAATGATTTTCGGAAGAGGCTTTGTATCGAACCCATATTATGGACCCATCGTGAAAAAATTTAAAATAACATTTTGTATACAAAAGTAATATCTGTGTCAAATTTTGCATGGATATCAATGTTTGGTAATGTGAATTTAAGTGATATTTGTTAGGGGAGCTTATATGGGAGCTATGACGAAATTTTTTTCCGATCGGTCCATAATTGGTCATAGCTCCCATACTAGGTCCCTTTCCGAAAATCACTTAAACACGCATAACTCATTACTAAATTTAGATATCCATATAAAATTTAGTACAAGTATTGCTCATATGCACAGAAATACTACTGTGAAATTTTTTTCCGATCGGTCCGTCCTTGGTCATAGCTCCCATGCAAGGTTCCCTCCCGAAAATCACTTAAACGCACATAACTCATTACAAAATATTGATATCCATACATTTAGCACAAATATTGCTATTATATACATAAATTACACTATAAAACTGTTTTACGATAGATCCATATTTGGTCATAGCTCTCATACTAGGTACCCTCCAGAAAATCACAATAAACAAAAAATATCGAACGCATATTATGGACCCATCGCGAAAAAATGTAAAATAACATTTTGTATACAAAAGTAATATCTGTGTCAAATTTTGCATGGATATCATTGTTTGGTAATGTGAATTTAAGTGATATTTGTTAGGGGAGCTTATATGGTAGCTATGACCAAATATGGGCCGATAGTAGAATTTTTTTTAATAAATTTTTTGTAAACTAAATTAATATTTGTGCCAAATTTTGTAAGGATATCATTATTTCGTAATGATTTATGTGCGTTTAAGTGATTTTCTGAAGGAGATCTTCTACGGGAGCTATGACCACATATGGACCGGTCGTGAAACAATTTTAAAATTACATTTTTGTATACAAAAGTAATATTTGTGGCAAATGTTGTATAGATCCCATTATTTGGTAATGAGTTATGTGCGTTTAAATTATTTTCGGAAGGGGACCTTGTATGGGAGATATGAGCAAATATGGACCGATCGTAAAAAAACAGTATTATTTCTATATATAAAATCAATATTTGCACCAAATTTTGTATAGATATTTTATTTTAGAAATGAGTTATGTGCGTTTAAGTGATTTTCGGGATGGGACCTTGTATGGGAGCTATGACCAAATATGGACCCATCGAGAAATAATTTTAAAATAATATTTCTGTATACAAAGGTAATATGTGTGCCAAATTTTGAATGAATATCATTATTTGAGTATGAGTTATGTACGTTTAAATGATTTTCTGAAGGGCACCTTGGATGGGAGCTATGACCAATTATAGACCGATCCTGAAATATTTTTCTTGGATGAATTCTACTGATATAACACTTTAATTTGAAAAATTTTGTGAAGATATCGACATTCAAATCGAAGTTATTAACAATAAAATCATTTTCCAGGAATATGTAAGTTTGTGTGGGAGGTATATGAAATTGTGGACCCATTCCGCCAATTTTGAACAAGAATAAAGCACTTGTATACAAACAAATGTGTAATGTTTTTCATGGAGTTATATTGCACATTTTTTTTGAAAATTGTAAAAATGTAAAAAAGCTTAATATTTTCGGAGTTTTTTCAAATTTTGATTCATAACTTTTTCCGATGTGAAGCGATTTTGCTCATTTTCAATACAAAACTGCCTAGGACAATAGTAGATATTTTGGGTGAATTTCGTTAATTTTTGTTGCTTCGTGTTAACGTGAGAATGTTTTATACAGACAGACAGACAGACGGACATTGATCGACTCAGAATTTCATAAGGTCCAAATATATATATACTTTGTTGGGTTTTAACTCGTATAAAACATATGTGTGTCGGATTTCATCGCCAGTAATAGGCATTATAGTCATTTTCTAAAGAGGCCTTATAAAGGGGGTAGGGCCAATTATGGACCGATCCACATAAAATTTGATGGAGAGGTTTTGGATCGTCGGAAACTTGATTATGTCAAATTTCTTTGCAATACTCTAATTTTTACGGCAGTTATGGGTGTTAAAGTAATTTTCTAAAGGGGACCTTATATGGGGTAGGGTCAATTATAGACCGATCCATATAAAATTTGGTAGAGTTTTTGTATCGTCGGAAACTTGATAATGTCGATTTCTTTGCTATATTCTTCTTTTTACGCCAGTTATGAGTGTTAAAGTAATTTTCTGAAGGCGACCTTATATGGGGGGTAGGGTCAATAATGAACCGATCCACATAAAATTTTGTAGAGAGGTTGTGGCTCGTCAGAAACTTACTTATGTGAAATTTTATCGTTTTAACCTAGTAATGAGTGTTAAAGTAATTTTCTGAAGGGGACCTTATATGGGGGTAGGGTCAATTATGAACCGATCCCCATAAAATTTGGTAGAGAGGTTTTGGATCGCATCAAACTTATGTGGGTCGAAAATTTCATCGCTATACTCGTATTTTTAAGTAATGAGCGTTAAAGTAATTTTTTCCTTATACATACTCGTTCTTTTATAACAGACTAGCTATACTCAGTGTGCTTTGCTACCCTAAAAGCAATATGTATGTATAAATAAAAAACTCATTTAACGATTTTGAAGATTCCATCTACAATTTAGTAATTAATTCATATATCGTCAGTATATTATTGGTTTGACCCATACGCCAAACTCTTGATATTGAGAAAAACGAATAAGAAGGTTTAGATAAACTTTTCTCAAAATTTACGTGATAGATTTTTTTTAAATTTTCACACTTGATTTCGACATATGTTTTGAACAAAATTATAGATTTACACACCGTTATGTAAAATTGAAAAAAAGTTATTAAGTTATTTTAATGAAAACAAAAATTCGTGTTTTATGGTCTATATCAATTTTTTATTTTTGTTTTCCCTTTTTAGGGTCTATATCCATACAAAATTAGTATTTTTTTATACCCACCATCGAAAAAGATCGAAAACAGCTAGAAGGCTGAAATTTATCTCAAATATTTTTTATTGATGTAGGTTGCTTGGTATTGAAAATGGACAGTATCGGACAACAATTTCACCCATAGCTCCATATACATACATAGTGTCCGCCCAGAATACAGTTTAAATAGTCAAACCTGGCTTAGAAATATCAGTATAGCGATGAAATTCAACAAAAACTAGTGTTATAGGAAGCACAAACACTCTACCAAATTTTATGAGGATCGGCCCATAAGTGACCCTCAAAAATGACTATAGGCTTAAAAATGCCATTATATTGATGAAAATCGAAATAAGCACGTTCTATAGCAACCAAAATGTTTTAACCAAATGGTTTGAATATTGGTCTATATCTCTTTCACGTATGTATATGTAGGACACCGGTGTCCCAAGATTTTGTTTTAATTTTTCTTGATGCAGAGCGTAATTTTGAGTTCACAGCTACAGTAAATAGTTATTTCCATAGAAAATTAAGTTTTATAGAATTTGATGGCACTGCAACCTAAAAAGGATAATATCCTTCGATAAGTATTCCAAAAACCTAAAAATATTAGTTACCTATTTCTATATACCATAATACATTCGCAATTTGGTATGTTGGATGAACATTCTGATGGTGTTTTTATAGGTAGTAAATCTTCATCAAACATCATAATGGCATGGAACTATAACAAAATGTCAAACAAACAATTAAATACCACTTAATTAATAATTTCTTCGGAAAAAACGGAGCTGGTGATGAAAATTGCATTTTTTACTTCGGCACTCAAATTATTTATGAGTTGTTGTTTATGTGCAAAATTTTCACTAAATTTGTAAGATGGTGTTACCAGACTATCACATATTTTATATGTATACAAAAACTGTCAAATTATGTGTGCTGAAAAATAACAATCAGTGTAATAGATCTGTCAAAATACATATACAAATAATGTAAACAAGAGTTTTAAAAACACCTTGTTATGTGTGCTTTGATCTATGTTTTTGTTATGGCAGTGAAGCAAAACAATAGTCATTAATTTGTTTTAAATTTTTGTATGAAAATTGTGGTCTATAGGCCAAACAGTGGCATATGGAGCAAAACAATATTCATTTAGTCTTAAAATTGTGGATATAGACCAAAGTTAACACCAGATATCTCGGAAATCGTATCAAATATTGAAAAATTGGTTTCGGAATCGGAAGGAGGATGTCCAAATTATATACAATCCACTCCTAACTCAATTTTTTTAAAAATGGTCGGTGGGTCAAACCAATAATATACTGACGATATGTGGTGCCAAGCCACCCATTGAAAGTCCGCCCGTTATTCTCTAAATCTTCCTATGAATGTCAAAGTTCTTCATGTAAAATTTGAAGGTTCTAGCTCTAATAGCTTTTCAGTGGGGGCTTAAGCTCCCCAGATGAAAGCCCGAATTTCTTCCCCAAAATGTTCAGATGAATATTAAAATAATTAGTGCAAAATTTTAAGAATCAAGTTCTATTAGTTTCCCAGTTCTCCAAAGTTCCCCATTGAAAGTCCTCCCGTTATACTCTAAATGTTCAGATGAATGTCAAAATTCTTCAAGTAAAATATGAAGATTCTAACTCCAATAGTTTCTCAAATATACGAATTTTTCTATTTAATTCAAATGGGGCTTCAAGCCCCCCCAGATGAAAGTCCGCTTTTTTTCCTCCAAAATTTTTAGATGAACATTTGAAGAATTTTGTTCCATCAGTTTCCTAGATAAACAAATTTTTGTATTTAATTAATATGGGAGGTGCCGCTCCCCTCATGGGTAGTCCGTCAATTTATTATCCAAAATATTTAAATGGATGTAAAAGTTATTCGTGCAAAATTTTAAGATTCTAACTGTAATAGTTTTCAAGATAAACGAAATTTTGTATTTAATTTATATGGGAGGTGCCACGCCCCCCAATGCTAGTCCGCCTACTTTTTGTCCTAAATAATCATATTGACACTAAAGTGGCTCCTATAAAATTTGAGGACTCTAATTGTTATATTATCTCAAATATACGAATTTAATATTTTCTTAATATGGGCGTGGTTCCCCGCCCACTTGGAATTTCAAAACAAAAAGTAGCCTATTAACTATTCCAGACATGCCGGAATACGCTGAAAATTTGAAGAAAATCGGTTCAGCCATTTAGTAGTCTATAACGTTCAAACATACAAACATATAAACATACAAACAAACACACATTAATTTTTATAACCTCCACCACCAGCAGTGGTGATAGAGGGTATATATAAGTTTGTCATTCCGTGTGTAACACCAAGATATATTCATCTGAGACCCAACAAAATATATATATTCTGGGTCCTTATGAAATTCTGAGTTGATTTAGCTATGTCCGTCTGTCCGTCACGTTAAAACGAAGTAATGGAAATTAACGAAATTCAGCAAAATTATTCATTACTATCCGGTACAGTTTGGTATTGAAAATGAGCAAAATCGGTTCACAACTCCGAAAAGTATTTTTTATACATACATTCTGATGTAATTTTCTCGAAAACTATGCAAGATAATTTTATGAAAGTCATCATACATTCGTTTCTATACAAGATCTTGATTCCTGCAGAAAATTGCCAGAATCGGTCCATAATTTCATATACCTCCCATACAAAAGTACATATTCCAGGAAAATGAGTTTTTTGTTAATAACTTCCGTCAGAATGCTGATATCTTCAATAGAATTCATTGAGAGCAAAAATTTTCTGGATAGGTCCATAATTGGACATAGCTCTCACACAAGGACCCTTCCCGAAAATCACTCAAACGCGCATAACTCGTTACTAAATTAAGATATACATATAAAATTTGTAATAAGTATTGCTCATATGCACAGAAATATTACTGTGAAAGTTTTTCCGATTGGTCCATAATTGGTCATAGCTCCCATACAAGGTCCCCTTCCGAAAATCACTTAAACGCAAATAACTCATTACTAAATTAAGATCTCCATATAAAATTTGGTACAAGTATTGCATACATACACAGAAATATTACTATGAATTTATTTTCCGCTCGGTCCATAATTGGTCATAGCTCCCACACAAGGTCTCCTCCCGAAAATCAGTTAAACGCACATAACTCATTACTAAATTAAAATATCCATATAAAGCTTAGTACAAGTCTCTCACATACAGAAATATTACTATGAAATTTTTTTCCGATCGGTCCATAATTGGTCATAGCTCCCATACAAGGTTCCTTCTCGAAAATCACTTAAACGCACATAACTCATTAGTAAATTAAGATATGCATATAAAATTTAGTACAAGTATTGCTCATATGCACAGAAATATTACTGTGAAATTTTTTTCCGATCGGTCCATCCTTGGTCATAGCTCTCATGCAAGGTTCCCTCCCGAAAATCACTGAGCACATAACTCATTACAAAATATTGATATCCATACATTTAGTACAAATATTGCTCTTATATACATAAATTACACTATAAAACTGTTTTACGATCGGTCCATATTTGGTCATAGCTCTCATACTAGGTCCCCTCCAGAAAATCACTTAAATGCACATTATTCATTACTAAATAATGATATCGATACAGAATTTTGAAACTTTGTCTTTATATACATAATTGGTCGTAGCTCCCATACAAGGTCCTTTTACGAAAATCTCTTAAACGCCCATTACTCATTACCAAATAAAGCTATTGATACAAGATTTGTCACAAATATTAGCTTGGTATACAAAAATTCTATTTCAAGATTTTTTCACGATCGGTCCATAACATGGGTGCGGTCGGTCCTATGCAATTTTAATTGATCAAATATTTGTAAAAATAAGTTTTCTCATGTCTTAAATAGAAAAACCCCAAGATTAAAACAACTTAGATCTGTTGCAATAACATGATTTATTGAACATTACAAACCCCATTTTCTTTTATATTTTTATAGCGCCCTAAGATATGCTTTAACGATATTCAATAAAGTGCATGTATGCATGTATGTGAAAGATTTAGGGATTTTCAAAATACATATATATAATTTTGTTCTACGCAAATTGATAATGCAATTAGTTAAAAACGGTTAAATTGCTTTTAGTCTAAGGACTGTTTAAGGTTTTTTTATTTAAGACATGAGAAAACTTATTTCTACAAATATTTGATCAATTAAAAAAGTTTTAAAATAAAAAAGTAGCTGGTGGAGGGTATTTAAGATTCGGCTCAGCCGAATGTAGCACTCTAACTTGTTATATATAAAAATATGCCCGTTAAAGCTGTTTTTCAGGTGTTCCTTTGTATGGGGGCTATCCGAAAATATGGTCCGATATGGACCTTCTATCTCATTCCTAGATCGTTAGAATTTAATAAGGACCCATAATATATATTCTTTTGTGGGTCTGTGACCAATATTTCGATGTGTTAGAAACGGAATGACAAAATCAATGTATGTATGTATGTATGTATGTATGTATGTATGTATGTATGTATGTATGTATGTATGTATGTATGTATGTATGTATGTATGTATGTATGTATGTATGTATGTATGTATGTATGTATGTATGTACGTATGTATGTATGTATGTATGTATGTATGTATGTATGTATGTATGTATGTATGTATGTATGTATGTATGTATGTATGTATGTAGTATGTATGTATGTATGTATGTATGTATGTATGTATGTATGTATGTATGTATGTATGTATGTATGTATGGTATGTATGTCTGTATGTCTGTATGTAGTGTATGTATGTATGTATTATGTATGTATGTATTATGTATGTATGTATGTATGTATGTATGTATGTATGTATGTATGTATGTATGTATGTATGATGTATGTATGTAGTATGTATGTATGATGTATGTATGTATGTATGTATGTATGTATGTATGTATGTATGTATGTATGTATGTATGTATGTATGTATGTATGTATGTGTATGTTGTATGTATGTATGTATGTATGTAGGTATGTATGTATGAGTATGTATGTATGTATGTATGTATGTATGTATGTATGTATGTATGTATGTATGTATGTGTGTATGTATGTATGTATGTATGTATGTATATATGTAAGTATGTATGTATGTATGTATGTAAGTATGTATGTAGGTATGTATGTATGTATGTATGTATGTATGTATGTGTATGTATGTATGTATGTATGTATGTATGTATGTATGTATGTATGTATGTATGTATGTAGTATGTATGTATGTATGTATGTATGTATGTATGATGTATGTATGTATGTATGTTGTATGTATGTATGTATGTATGTATGTATGTATGTATGTATGTATGTATGTATGTATGTATGTATGTATGTATGTATGTGTATGTATGTATGTATGTATGTATGTATGTTGTAGTATGTATGTATGTATGTATGTATGTAGTATGTATGTATGTATGTATGTATGTATGTATGTATTAACATAAAATTATAGAAAAGTCCCACTTTACATGTTCTCACTACAGATACAAAATTTCATGTTTTTTGGTTCAATATTATAGCAAATTCAAAAAGTACCCCTTTTATAAATTTCATCTTTCTAGGTTCAATGTTATAGAAAATTCAAAACGTACCTTTGCAGAACCAAAAAGTTCCCTTTTATAGGTTCTCACATTATCCGGGAACTATATGATTAATTTCATGTTTATAGATTCAATATTATAGAAAATTTTGATTAACGAAAAAGTACCTAGGGTTAGGTTGATAGGAGGATGTATATTATATCAAAACCGGAATACACCTAGGCCACTATCGGGCCTGTTGTGCGCTCCTTATCATGAAAAAAAAACGAAAGAATTATTTTTCAGTGTTCAGAAACTCAGCTTCCTGGACGTAATTCCAAAGAATTTTCCAATCAGTGTTAGTCAGGAATGTTATTTCCGGAATAACATCACTTCCAAGATACTTGGATCTAACTTCGACGAATGCTTTCCAGTGGCAAAGAAAGTGCTCCAGAGTTTCATTTTCCTCTCCACATGCTAAATTCCTCTGAATCCACACGCCCAATTTTGTATAGATGTGCTTGTAATCCTGTGTGTCCACTCAGAATACGTACCGTCATACTAACCTCAGACTTGCTCATTTTGAGGAGATTTCTCGTCTTGATTTCATCAGGATCACCCCATAGGATCTTTGTGGTTCTACCCACCGTTTCATTATTCCAAGAGCCCTTATGGGATTATCTCACCCATATTTTTAATTCAGCTTTTGTTGCGTCGAATGGTTTTGCGTTAGGCAGGTTAACTACCTCGAGCTCCTTTCCCTTTAAAGGTATTACATTCGTCCTTTCGTTGCCGACAAATCACGAGTGTCTTGGTAACCATATGATGTAAACCTTACCCCTGGTAGAGTATTCAGTTAAAGCTTTCTTACAATTCTATACGGTCTTAGATTTAGTTCTATCGCCCTAATTGCCTTCTGGCTGTCGGTAAATATATTAAGCGCTGTGGGCGCCATATTTATTCTAATCGAATTTACACATTCCGTTATTGCTCGGACTTCTGCCTGGAAGCTTGTGTTATGATTAGGTAAACGGTGGTATATTACTGTCTTCAATATGGAACCCCAGGCCCACTTTATCCCCCAATATAGAGCCATCCGTATAACATCGGATTCCTACTGGTATTTGCCAAGACATTCTATCTGGGATCAGCGTTTCAAAGTTTCCGACATATTCTGTGTCTGGTATACGATCAGGCACGTCCGATGATTGTGTATAACCTTCCAATGTGTCCAGTATACATTGATGACGTGTCCTATAACCGCTTTTGGCCAGTTCGCCTAAAGTAAAGAGCCGTTCGGCTGTAAGCGCCGCCTCATATCTTAAATATGTTTCAATGGGTGGAATATCTAGCAACGTTTCCAGAGCCTTGGTTTAAGTAGTACACATGGCACCACTTATACCCAAGCAGCATGTACGCTGAACTCCCTGAGTTTGATATTACATTTTTGTCCAAAGCAGTGCACCAGATTATTGAAGTATAAGCTAGAATTGGTCTAATTACACTTTTATAAAGCCTATAGTTCTTCTACATGTCGCCCAGCACCGATGTGCCTTGTTGATCCTATCCTCTATGTGGTGTCTCCATTTTAATTTCCGGTCGAGAATTACACCTAAGTACTTAACTCTGTCTGTCACCGGTATCTTCTTGCCCAGGAAGAAAGGTTCAGTATACGTAGAAAGTTTTGTCTTTCTTGTGAAGAAACAGATTTCTGTCTTCGCCGGGTTAACATTGAGGCCTCTCGGTTGAGCCCAGCTCAAGGCCGTATTCAGAGCCTTCTCAGCTCTTCTACACAAGTAATTTGGATTCTTTCCCTTTAAAAGTATTACGACATCGTCTGCATAGTAGACAGGGTATGTCCTTTCTCAGTTAGGGTCCTTAGGAGGCTATTAATCGTGGTAACCCAGAGTAAAGGTGACAAAATGGCACCCTGTGGTATACCGCGAAATACCTCTTTACTGATAGTTATATCGTATATCTCGCAGCTTATCCATCTCTTCCTTAGCATGTTGTTGATCCAGTTACGGAGCACCCGGTCAACATAAAACTGGTATAGGGATTGGATAAGGGTATCAGTGTGCACGTTATTGAAGGCGCCTTCGATTTCAATGCATACCGCCAGTGTATACAGTTTGCTACCGAAGGTTTCACCTATATAGTGAACAACTTCGTTTAAAGCGGTTTCCACCGATCGTCCCTTTACATAAGCATGCTGCTTAAATTCTTTGTCGGGTATACTACTTTTAACCATACTACCGACTATCCGTTGCAAGGTTTTAAGTAGGAATGACGTAAGACTTATCGGTCGATAAGACTTAGGTGTCGCAAAGCTAGGTTTTCCTGGTTTAGGTAAAAATATTACCCCTGCATCCTGCCATTAAATGGGGGTATATCTGAATTTCAAGTATGCGGTGAATATCAGAGACAGATGTACGGAAACCAGTCCCGCCTCCATCTGTAAGAGGAAAAAGCCATCCGGCCCTGCAGCTTTATAAGGAGCGAAGCTCTTGATTGCCCCTTTAACCATATCAGATGTAATTACAATTTCCGTGTTAGCCTCCCCTTCCTCCAATATCGGTTCATCTATGTTATTCGATATACCGGGTGGGAAATGGGAGTCCATTAGGAGTTTCATTGTCTCCTCCATATCCTATAGCCTCCTGCCCGTGTCATCGACCATAGATTCCGGTTGGACATGATTTTTTGATAGGGATTTTTTATCTTCGATACGTCATTTACGCTGTCTACCTATTCACAGAAATATTTCCAGGAGTCTCGTTTGGCTTTACGAACAATTTTCTTATATTCACCAAGTTTACTACGACCCTCATCCCAGTATACTGCGGTCTTTTTACGCCGTGCCCGGTTAAATAGTTTGCGAAGAGTCTTACCAAGGTTCCGGATCTCCCCAGTTGCCCAGGGTTTCACCTGGGCAGATCTTCGCTCTCGCAGAGGGCAGCTGTCCTCGAACGATTCAACAAGGGCACTTGTGAGCATTTCTACTTTGGCGTCTATGTCCTCTTTATTTCGACATTGAAAAGTGTCCTGACATAAACGGTTCTTTAGTAAGGAACCGAAGATCGTCCAATTAGTTTTAGACTTATTCCGAAACTTTATCGGCTTTGGTCAGAAAAGGAGTGCTCGTCCGAAGATATAGTTATATCTAATACTTATTCTCTGATTCTATTGACGAAGGTAGCATTATTACCTATGTTCGATGTGATCAAGTCTTTAGTATTAAGGAAATCCATGAGGGCTTGTCCTCTGCGCTTGGTGTTTGTACTACCCCAAGCTACATGGTGGGAGTTGGCATCACAACCTATTACAATTTTCTTATTTTTCTTTGTGCCTCTTCAACATGTTTTCGGTCAAGACCCCGTATCAGGGTAGAAAAGTTGGAAATTTACGTGATTTAATCCAAGATATTACAATTCCAAGATATTTTTATAGCGCCCTAAGATATGCTTGAGCGATATTTAATAATTTGCATGTATGCATGTGTGTGAAAGATTTAAGGATTTTCAAAATACATATATATATAATTTTGTTCTACACAAATTGATAATGGGGTTAAAGTGCTTTTAGGGGCAGGACCTAGTGTGGGAGATATGACCAATTATAAGCCGATCATAAAAAATTCTTTAAGCAAAATGTCTGTACATAAAATCTATATTTCAGTCAAATTTTGTATCTATATCGTAATTTAGTATTAAGTAATGTGTGTTTAAGAAATTTTCTGTTATGAAACGATCCACGATGGGGTAAATCTCGCAAAAGTGGCGATTAATTGGTTTTTGAAAAATGATTTTTTTGTATAAAATTGGGTACCGAATAAAACTAGACAAAATTATGTATCACTAACATTAAAAATATTTTTTTTCAACTTTACTGATTTTTTGTACTGCGCTTTCAAACTTTTTTTTTATTTTTTTAAAAAACCAAAAAATTGAAATTTAAGAATTTTTCAGATTTAATTTGAACAAGAAAAAATTTCAAAAATAAATATTTCAAAATGGAACCATCAACTTCAGGTACTTGGGAATATATTTTGATAGATTTTATTAAACTCTTTGTTTTCTTAATATTTTTTTGCATTTTTTTTTTAAATAGTCTAAAATTAACCTGTTTTTGAACTTTAATGGAATGCATCTTAAAATGTTATCATTTGTTAGCTCTGAAAAAATGCGTAAAAAATACTACACATAGTCTTCTTTAATATTCCGAAAAAAAACTGCACAAGTTTGCTCCATTTTAAGAAATTATGATTTTAATAAACGTACCCTCCGTACTCCTCTAATCATGATACAGGAGAACAAATTAGTTATGTTTTCGTGTTTATTGTCATTATTTACATCGTTATTGTTTTAAATGTAGCCATAAAATATTTACATTAACATTAGTTTTCTTAGTTTTTATACCCTCCACCACCATCAGTGGTGATAGAGGGTATATATAAGTTTGTCGTTCCGTGTGTAACACCAAGAAATATTCTTCTAAGACCCAACAAAGTATATATATTCTGGATCCTTATGAAATTCTGAGTCGATTTAGCTATGTCTATCCGTCTGTTCGTCTGTCTGTCTGTCTGTGTAAACACGCTCACGTTAAAACTAAGCAAAGGAAATCAACCAAATTAACCCAAACCATTTATTGTTATTCTAAGCAGTTTGGTATTGAAAATCAGCAAAATCGGTTCACAACGTAAAAAGTTATGAGTAAAAATTTCAGACTACCTCGAAAAAAATTACGTTTTTTTTCTAATTGTTTTGAAGTTTTCTCAGAAACTACCAAAGATATTTCGATGAATTTTGTCACACATTATTTTTTTCAGGTGATCAATTGTGTTCAAAATCTTTACAATCGATCCAATATTTCCCATAGCCCCCATACAAAGGTATATATTCCCGGAAATTAGTTTATCGTTAATAACTCCCTCAAATATATCAGTATCAACACAAAATTTTGTACATGCAAATATAATATGAACAGAAATCATACCATTAACGTAGATCTCAGTAGGCCCACAATTGTCATAGCTCCCATATAAGGTCAACTTCCGAAAATCACCTAAACGCACATATTTCATTGATGAATAAAGCTATTGTGATAAAATTCGAGTTAAATATGTTTCATATACATACCAATCATTCTACCAAATTTTTTACGGATTGGTCCATTATTGGTCATAGCTCCCATATAAGGCCCACTTCCGAAAATCATTTAAAAGCTCATATTTCATTGTCAAATAAAGCTATCTTAATAAAACTCGACACAAATGTGTTTAGTCGAAATATGAATCACCCTACGAAATTTTTTCCAAATAGGCCCATAATTGGTCATAGCTCCCATATAAGGTCCACTTCCGAAAATCACTTAAACGCATATATTTCATTGAATTATAAAGCTATCGGGATAAAATTCGACACAAATATGTCCTGTATACATACAAATCATTCTAACAAATTTTTTACGGATCGGTCCATTTTTGGTCATAGCTCCCATATAAGGCCCACTTCCGAAAATCACCTAAAATCACATATTTCATTGTCAAATAAAGTTATCGTAATAAAATTCGACATAAATATATTTTGTCTAAATATGAATAACTCTGCTACATTTTTTCCGCATGGGCCCATAATTGGTCATAGCTCCCATATAAGGTCCACTTCCGAAAATCACTTAAACACATATATTTCATTGAATTCTAAAGCTATCGGGATAAAATTCGTCTTGAATATGTTTTGTGTACATTCAAATCATTCCACTAAATTTTTTACGGATCGGTCCATTATTGGTCATAGCTCCCATATAAGGCCCACTTCCGAATATCGCTTAAAAGCACATATCTCATTATCAAATAAAGCTATCTTGATAAAATTTGACACAAATATGTTTAGTCGAAATATGAATCACCCTACGAAATTTTTTCCGGATAGCCCCATAATTGGTCATAGCTCCCATATAAGGTGCACTTTCGAAAATCACTTAAACGCATATATTTCATTGAATTATAAAGCTATCGGTATATAATTCGACACAAATATGTTTCGTCTTTATATGAATCATTCTACAAATTTTTTTACGGATCGGTCCATTATTGGTCACTTAAATGCATATATTTCATTGAATAATAAAGCTATCGGGATACAATTCGACACAAGTATGTGTTGTATACATACAAACCATTCTACATTTTTACGGATCGGTCCATTATTCGTCAAAGCACCCATATAAGGCCCACTTCCGAAAATCACTTAAAAACACATAAATTAGTTTTTGTATGGAAATATTGTTTTATAAACCTTTTATAAAATAAAAATGTTGTTTGTGAATAAGGGGGTTAGAATTTAATGAAATATATGCGTTTAAGTGATTTTCGGAAGTGGACCTTATATTGGAGCTATGACCAATTATGAGCCTATCCGGAAAAAATTTTGTAGAGTGACTCATATAAAGACAAAATATATTTGTGTCGAATTTTATCAAGATAGCTTTATTTGATAATGAGATATGTGCTTTTAAGCGATATTCGGAAGTGGGCCTTATATGGGAGCTATGACCAATAATGTATCGATCCGTAAAAAAATTTAGTGAAAGTCTTGAATGTACACAAAACATATTCAAGACGAATTTTATCCCGATAGCTTTAGAATTCAATGAAATATATGTGTTTAAGTGATTTTCGGAAGTGGACCTTATATGGGAGCTATGACCAATTATGGGCCCATGCGGAAAAAATTTAGTAGAGTTATTCATATTTAGACAAAATATATTTATGTCGAATTTTACTACGATAACTTTATTTGACAATTAAATATGTGATTTTTGGAAGTGGGCCTTATATGGGAGCTATGACCAAAAATGGACCGATCCGTAAAAATTTGTTAGAATGATTTGTATGTATACAGAACATATTTGTGTCGAATTTTATCCAGATAGCTTTATAATTCAATGAAATATATGCGTTTAAGCGATTTTCGGAAGTGGACCCTTTATGGGAGCTATGACCAATCATGGGCCTATCCGGAAAAAAATTCGTAGGGTGATTCATATTTCGACTAAACATATTTGTGTCGAATTTTATCAAGATAGCTTTATTTGACAATGAAATATGAGCTTTTAAATGATTTTCGGAAGTGGGCCTTATATGGGAGCTATGAACAATAATGGACCGATCCGTAAAAAATTTGATAGAATGATTGGTATGTATATGAAACATATTTAACTCGAATTTTATCACAATAGCTTTATTCATCAATGAAATATGTGCGTTTAGGTGATTTTCGGAAGTTGACCTTATATGGGAGCTATGACCAATTGTGGGCCTACTGAGATCTACGTTCATGGTATTATTTCTGTTCATATTATATTTGCATGTACAAAATTTTGTGTTGATACCGATATATTTGAGGGAGTTATTAACGATAAACAAATTTCCGGGAATATATACCTTTGTATGGGGGCTATGGGAAATATTGGATCGATTGTAAAGATTTTGAACACAATTGATCACCTGAAAAAATAATGTGTGACAAAATTCATCGAAATATCTTTGGTAGTTTCTGAGAAAACTTCAAAACAATTAGAAAAAAAACGTAATTTTTTTCGAGGTAGTCTGAAATTTTTACTCATAACTGTTTACGTTGTGAACCGATTTTGCTGATTTTCAATACCAAACTGCTTAGAATAACAATAAATGTTTTGGGTGAATTTGGTTGATTTCCTCTGCTTAGTTTTAACGTGACCGTGTTTTACACAGACAGACAGACATAGCTAAATCGACTCAGAATTTCATAAGGATCCAGAATATAAATACTTTGTTGGGTCTTAGAAGAATATTTCTTGATGTTACACACGGAACGACAAACTTATATATATCCTCTATCACCACTGATGGTGGTGGAGGGTATAAAAATTAAATGGTATAACTGTAATAGAGTTCATGACCGTTTTTTAAGAGAAAATGAGAATTGGTTAATGGTCTGTATCTTTTATTCCACCACCAAAGCAAAAAGTGCAAGATTTTAAGAGAAAATAATTCATTGTCAGTGCTAGCTCATGCAACACAAATGAGTTTTAGAGCTTCCGGAAATGTTGAAGCATCTAATGTTATGAAGGATATAACAACTTCTCCAACAAAAGCTTCAAAGTTTCGAAAAAGCATTGTTTCAGTAGAGATAACAAAATTGACTGCAGAACAAGCTTTAAGTGTTTTAATAGATGGAAAATTATCACGGCATTCTTACGATGTTATTAGAAGAGCTGCACCAGAAAAGTTTCCCTCTTATTCTTATGTTCAGAAAGCTAAGCAATGTTGTTATCCGCAGCGAGAACTGATAAGTATTTCTGAAACTTCAGTCCATGTCAGTTTCCAGGGCTTTTTAAACCACACTGTAGAACGTTTTGTTAAGCTTCAAAGACTGAAATAGATAATTTAAATAGCCATGAAATAGTAAATATTGTTCTTTATACAAAATGGGGATTTGATGGCAGTTCTGGACATAGCATGTATAAGCAAATGTACCATGGTCCTAGTGGTAACGATTCATCGGTTTTTATAACTTCAATTGTTCCATTAAAAATGACATGCTGCGATAAAATAATTTGGCAAAATATGCGTCATCTACCCGATTTTGTCGACCCTTAAAAATTGAATTTGCAAAAGAAACAACAATGACATCAATAAATGAAAAAAAAGAGTGGAAAATGAAATCAACAATTTGTCAGAATCTGTTGTATCATTAGGCGAAAGATCTGCCAAAATTAGTCACAAACTAATGTTGGTGATGATAGACAGTAAAGTATGCAATGCTATCTCTGAAACTTCATCGACGCAAAAGTGCTATATTTGTAATGCTACGAGTAAACAGTTTAACTATGTAAAAGACATGATTAAAAGACCTATAAATACAGAAAACTTAAAATTCGGTCTCTCAGTTTTACACGGTTGGATTCGATTTTTCGAATGCCTTCTACACTTGTCCTACAAACTTCCAATTAAGAAATAGCAAGCACGATCACTTGATGAAAAGAAAATTGTCGCTGAAAACAAAGCTAGAATACAAAAAGAATTTAAAGATAGAACTGGCTTGATTATTGACTATCCTAAGCCTGGTTTTGGTAATACAAATGATGGCAATACTGCCAGGCGTTTCTTCAATCATGAAATTTCCTCCGAAATAACAAAAATTGATTTGGAACTTATAAAAAAAATGCACACTATTTTTAGTGTTGTATCATGTAACAATGAAATTAATATTGAGAATTTCAGAAACTACGCGAATAATACAGCTAGATATTATGTTGAGAAGTATCCATGGTATTACATGTCCCCCACTCTGCACAATTTTTTTATTCATGGCCCTGAAATAATTGATCATGCTCTTTTGCCAATTGGCCAACTTTCTGAAGAAGCTCAAGAGGCAAGAAACAAGGATTTCAAAAACTACAGAGAACATTTCTCAAGAAGATGTAGTAGAGAAAAAACAAATGAAGACATATTTAATAGACTTTTGTTAAGCTCCGATCCTATAGTTTCAAGTATGAGCAAAAAATATGAAAAGAAAAAAACTGTTCTACCAAAAGCGGCATTGGATCTCCTTATTCTTTCAAATGACTCGAATAGTAAGAATAACTCTGCAGAAAGTAGTAATGATAGTTTCGATGATGATGGTGGGAATGAAAATTACATTGAATAAGAAAATAACAGAAATAATTTACAACCCATTTTCAATTAATAAAAAATAAATTTTAGTTAAAATAATCTTAATTAATATAAAAATTGCTTAAGATATTTTATTTCTTTGGTTAAATTTGGTATATTTTTTAAGTTATTAATGTTGTGGTTCCATTTCGGTTTTAATTTCTATGTGAACTAGGAGAAATAATGGAAAAATTCAAACTAAACAGTGCGCGACATATACTTTATATGGGAACTATGATTAAATATGGACATACCATTTTGAATATAAAGAAACATATTTAGTATAAGCTCTAAAACCATATCCGGAAGGTCCATTTGTATGGGAGCTGTGCGAAATAACGGAGAGGTTCTCACCAATTTGAAGTTCCGCCTTTTTTTGACCAATATAAACCTATGTACCAAAGTTTATTATGATATCTTCAAAATTGTGACTTGCACTCATACAAGCATATTTAAAATTAAGTCGCGGGAAGACGGACAGACTCTAGAATAGCCTTAAACAAATTTTTTAATTCCAAACTTTATTTTTTTTTACATGAAAATAAATAAGAAAATACGACAATAACAATAAAAAATTAATTTTACCCTCCCCTGAATTAAGAGCCATTTTCGACGCTTTTACCCCAATGTGCGATCGTGAAAAAATCTTGAAATATAATTTTTGTATACAAAACTTATATTTGTAACAATTTTTTTTGGTTTCACTATTTGATAATGAGTTATGTGTTTTTTAGTGTTTTTCTGAAAGGGACCTTGTATGGGAGCTATGATCAATTATGGACCGATAAAACAATTTCACAGTAATATTTCTGTGTATATGAACAACACTTGTGGCAAACTTTATATGGATAACTTAATTTAGTAATTAATTATGTGCGTTTAAGTGATTTTCAGGAGGGGCCCTTGTATGGAAGCTATGACCAGTTATGGACCGATCGGAAAAAAATTTCATAGTAATATTTTTGTATATAAGAGCAATACTTGTACGAAATTTTATATGAAAATCTTAATTTAGTAATGAGTTATGTGCGTTTAAGGGATTTTCGGGAGGGGACCTTGTGTGGCAGCTATGACCAATTATAAACCGATCCGAAAAAACTTTCATAGTAATATTTTTGTATGTGAGAGCAATACTTGCACCAAATTTTATATGGATATCCTAATTTAATAATTAATTCTGTGCGTTTAAGTGATTTTCGGGAGGGGACCTTGTATGGGAGCTATGTCCAATTATGGACCTATGCAGAAAATTTTTTCTCTGAATGAATTTCATTGACATAAGATTTTAATTTGTAAAATTTTGTAAAGATATCAACATTTTAACGGAAATTATTAACAAAAAGCAAATTTTCCGGGAATATGTACGTTTGTATGGGAGGTATATGAAATTGTCGACCGATTCTGAGAATTTTCAACAGGCATCAAGCTCTTGTGTAGAAACGAAAGTATGATGATTTTCGTGGAATTATGCTGCATAGTTTTCGAGAAAATTACATCAGAATGGGTAAAAAATGCTTATTTTTTCGGAGTTGGTTTAAATTTTGCTCATTTTCAATACAAAACTGCCTAGGACAATAGTGAATGTTTTGGCCGAATTTCATTAATTTATTATACCCTCCACCACCATCAGTGGTGATAGAGGGTATATATAAGTTTCTGGGTACTTATGAAATTCTGAGTCGATTTAGCTATGTCCGTCTGTCTGTGTAAAACACGCTCACGTCAAAACGAAGCAATGGAAATTAACGAAATTCAGCAAAAATATTCATTATTATCCGGTACAGTTTGGTATTGAAAATGAGCAAAATCGGTTTGCATCGAAAAATGTTATGAATCAAAATTTAAAACAACTCCGAAAAAAATAAGCATTTTTTATACATTCTGATGTAATTTTCTCGAAAACTATGCAAGATAATTTCATGAAAATCATCATACATTTGTTTCTAAAAAAGATCTTGATTCCTGGAGAAAATTGCCTGAACCGGTCCATAATTCCATATAAATCCCATACAAATGTACATATTCCCGGAAAATGAGTTTTTTGTTAATAACTTCCGTCGGAATGCTGATATCTTCACAAAATTTTACACAATGGGTTCATAATTGGACATAGCTCTCATAAAAGGTCCCCTCCCGAAAATCACTTAAACGCGCATAACTCATTACTAAATTAAGATATCCATATAAAATTTGGAGTAAGTATTGCTCATATGCACGGAAATATTACTGTGAAAGTTTTTTTTCGATCGGTACATAATTGCTCATAGCTCCCATACAAGGTCCCCTCCCGAAAATCATTTAAACGCGCATAACTCATTACTAAATTAAGATATCCATATAAAATTTGGTACAAGTATTGCTCTAACATACAGAAATATTACTATGAAATTTTTTTCCGATCGGTCCATAATTGGTCATAGCTCCCATACAAGGACCCTTCCAAAAATCACTTAAACGCTCATAACTCATTACTAAATTAAGATATCCATATAAAATTTGGAATGAGTATTGCTCTCACATACAGAAATATTACTATGAAATTTTTTCCGATCGGTCCATAATTGGTCATAGCTCCCATACAAGGACCCTTCCCGTAAATCACTCAAACGAGCATAACTCATTACTAAATTAAGATATCTATATAAAATTTGGTACAAGTATTGCTCATATGCACAGAAATATTACTGTGAATTTTTGTTTTCGATCGATCCCCTCTCGAAAATCACTTAAACGCACATAACTCATTACTAAATTAAGATATCCATATAAAATTTGGTACAAGTATTTCTCACATACACAGAAATATTAGTGTGATATTTTTTTCCGATCGGTTCATAATTGGTCATAGGTCCCATACAAGGTCCCCTCCCGAAAATCACTTAAACGCACAATACTTAATCAAAATATCCATATAAAGTTTGGTACAGGTATTGCTCTCACATACAGAAATTTTATTGAGAAATTTTTTTCCGATCGGTTCTGAATTGGTCATAGCTCCCATACAAGGTCCCTTCCCGAAAATCACTTAAACGCGCATAACTCATTAATAAATTAAGATATACATATAATATTTGGTACCAGTATTGCTCATATGCACAGAAATATTACTGTGAAATTTTTTTCCGATCGGTCCATCCTTGGTCATAGCTCCCATGCAAGGTTCCCTCCCGAAAATCACTTAAACGCACATAACTCATTACAAAATATTGATATCCATACATTTAGCACAAATATTGCTCTTATATACATAAATTACACAATAAAACTGTTTTACGATCGGTCCATATTTGGTCATAGCTCTCATAGTAGATCCCCTCCAGAAAATCACTTAAATGCACAATATTCATTACCAAAGAATGATATAGATACAGAATTTTGAAATTTTGTCTTCATATACATAATTGGTCGTAAATCTCTTAAACGCCCATTACTTACCAAATAAAGCTATAAGAAAATAAAAGAAAATGTAATGTTCAATATATTTTGGAATTGTAACAGATTTAAGCTGTTTAAATCTTTGCGTGTTTTACACAGACAGACGGACATAGATAAGTCGACTTAGAATTTGATAAGGACCCAGAATATAAGTACTTTGTTGGGTCTCAGATGAATATTTCGTGATGTTACACACGGAATGACAAAGTTATATATACCCTCTATCACCACTGATGGTGGTGCAAATATAAAAAGTACAAAAAAATCCTCTTTTATGTGTTCGCACCTAATCCGGGCTGTACATGCTTAATTTCATGTTTCTATGTTCAATATTATAGAAAATTCAAAAAGTACTGTTTCGTCATTTAATATATATTTTTTTATACCCTCCACCACTATCAGTGGTGATAGAGGGTATATATAACTTTGTCATTCCTTGTGTAACACCAAGAAATATTCATCTGAGACCCAAAAAATTATGTATATTCCTGGTCCTTGTGAAATTCTGAGTCGATTTATCTATGTCCGTCCGTCTGTCTGTGTAAAACACGCTCACGTAAAAACGAAGTGGAATAAATTATTGAAATTTGGCCGGAATATTCCCTAGCCAGTTTGGTATTGAAAATGAGCAAAATCGGTTTACATTGGGAAAAGTTATGAATCAAAATTCAAAATAACTCGGGAAAAACAGCATTTTTTACACATTCTGATGTAATTTTCACTAAAACAATGAAATATAATTCCATAAAAATCATCATACATTTGTTTCTACATGAGAAATTTATTCCTGTTGAAAATTGCCGAAATCGGTCCACAATTTTTTATACCTCCCATACGAAAGTACATATTCCCGGAAAGTGAGTTTATTGTTAATAACTTCCCTCAGAAAATTTTACAAATTAAAATTCTAGTCAATAGAATTCATATAGAGAAAAAATTTTCTAGATCGGTCCATAATTGGACATAGCTCCCATACAACGTCCTCTCCCGAAAATCACTTAAACGCACATAACTCATTACCAAGAAGTGATATCCATATGAAATGTGCTACAAGTATTGCTCTTTTTCCTATATCCTATCCTATATATATAAAACAGACTGTTTGTTTGTTTGTTACGCTTTCACGTCAAAACTACTGAACCCACTTTTTGTGAAATATTATTACACCAATTTTGCAATCACAATATGCAAAAATTACTAAACCGATTAAACCTGAAATTTTGCATACCGATAGGTATAAGCTTGGAAAGAACTATAGGCTATATATAAGAACTTGATCCGATACCACGCTCTTTCTACGCCCACTTTTTATAAAACTACCCTTACATATATCTTATCCTATAATTATATGAAAGAGAAAGTCTGTTTGTTACGCTTTCACGGACAAACTACTGAACCGATTTACATGAAATTTAGAACACTAATAGTTCTATTCTAAAGTAGAACAATATGCTAAATAAAATAATGATTTAAGGTCATGATTCTTCTTATGCTCACTTTTTTCTATATATGTCATTGTTATACAAAATTTTAATTCGAGACTTACAGAAAACTACTGAACCGGTAGGTCTGATCTCAGAATCAGGATCGGACGCCACGCGCCTTTTTACACCAACTTTCTGTAAAACAATCATTAAACCAAATTTACGTTCAGGCATACAAAAATCTACTGATCCGATTTTCATGAAATCAGTTATAATGAATGTTGTGGAATGAACAGTACGACACGTTACATCTTCAAAACCTATAATATATAATCCTATATATATATATAAAACAGACTGTTTGATTGTGGGTTTGTTTGTTACGCTTTCACGGCAAAACTACTGAACCGATTTACATGAAATTTATACCGCTAATAGGTCTAACCCAAAAAGGAACAATTGGCTATATAAGATCTTGATCGGATGCCACGCCCTTCTTTACGCCCACTTTTTGTGAAACTATTATTACACCAATTTTGCAATCACAATATGCAAAAACTACTAAACCGATTAACCTGAAATTTTGCATACCGATAGGTATAAGCTTGGAAAGAACTATAGGTTATATATATCCTATATATCCTATATATATAAAACAGACTGTTTGTTTGTTACGCTTTCACGTCAAAACTACTGAACCCACTTTTTGTGAAATATTATTACACCAATTTTGCAATCACAATATGCAAAAATTACTAAACCGATTAACCTGAAATTTTGCATACCGATAGGTATAAGCTTGGAAAGAACTATAGGCTATATATAAGAACTTGATCCGATACCACGCTCTTTCTACGCCCACTTTTTATAAAACTACCCTTACATATATCTTATCCTATAATTATATGAAAGAGAAAGTCTGTTTGTTACGCTTTCACGGACAAACTACTGAACCGATTTACATGAAATTTAGAACACTAATAGTTCTATTCTAAAGTAGAACAATATGCTAAATAAAATAATGATTTAAGGTCATGATTCTTCTTATGCTCACTTTTTTCTATATATGTCATTGTTATACAAAATTTTAATTCGAGACTTACAGAAAACTACTGAACCGGTAGGTCTGATCTCAGAATCAGGATCGGACGCCACGCGCCTTTTTACACCAACTTTCTGTAAAACAATCATTAAACCAAATTTACGTTCAGGCATACAAAAATCTACTGATCTGATTTTCATGAAATCAGTTATAATGAATGTTGTGGAATGAACAGTACGACACGTTACATCTTCAAAACCTATAATATATAATCCTATATATATATATAAAACAGACTGTTTGATTGTGGGTTTGTTTGTTACGCTTTCACGGCAAAACTACTGAACCGATTTACATGAAATTTATACCGCTAATAGGTCTAACCCCAAAAGGAACAATTGGCTATATAAGATCTTGATCGGATGCCACGCCCTTCTTTACGCCCACTTTTTGTGAAACTATTATTACACCAATTTTGCAATCACAATATGCAAAAACTACTAAACCGATTAACCTGAAATTTTGCATACCGATAGGTATAAGCTTGGAAAGAACTATAGGTTATATATAAGAACTTGATCCAATGCCACGCCCTTTATACGGCCACTTTTTATAAAACTACCCTTACCTATATCTTATCCTATAATTATATGAAAGAGAAAGTCTATTTGTTACGCTTTCACGGACAAACTACTGAACCGATTTACATGAAATTTAGAACACTAATAGTTCTATTCTAAAGTAGAACAATAGGCTAAATAAAATAATGATTTGACATCACGACTCTTCTAATGCTCACTTTTTTCTATATATGTCATTGTCATACATTTTACATTTTAATTCGAGACTTCCAGAAAACTGCTGAACCGATAGGTCTGATCTCAGGATCGGACGCCACGCCCCTTTTTACACCAGCTTCTTGTAAAACAATCATTAAACTAAATTTACGTTCAGGCATACAAAAACTACTGATCCGATTTTCATGAAATCTGTTATAATGAATGTTGTGGAATGAACAGTACGACACATTACATCTTCAAAACCTATAATATATAATAATAAATATATATGAAACTCTTTTTTTTACTTTTTCACTACATAACTAATAAACTTATTTACATAAAATTTTGCGTTTAATAGGTCTAACCTCAGAAGTTAAAGTGCTATATTCGGCTATGCCGAATCATAAATACCCTCCACCAGCAAGCTACTTTTTATAAAAAACCATTTAACTATCTTATTTTTAGATAACTTGACTTCACATAGGAGCTACGACCAATTACGGGCCTCTCCAGAAAAAATTCGTAGAGTGATTCATATGTATGTACTCAAAACATATTTGTGTCGAGTTTTATCAAGATGGCTTTATTTAACAATGAATATGTGAGTTTAAATGATTTTCGGAAGAGAGGTTATATGGCAGCTATGACCGATCCGGGGAAAAATTGTAAGAATGATTTATACGTATACAAAACATATTCAAGTTGAATTTTATACCGATATGAAACATATGCGTTTAAATGATTTTCGGAAGTGGACCCTATATGGGAGCTATGACCAATTATGGTCTTATCCGTTAAAAATTTCGTAGAGTGATTCTTATATAGACGAAACATATTTGTGTCAAATTTTATCAAGATACCTTTATTTGACAATTAAATATGTGCGTTTAAGTGATTTTCGGAAGTGGGCCTTATATGGGAGCTATGACTAATAATGGACCGATCCGAAAAGAAATTTGGTAGAATGATTTGTATGTACACAAAACATATGTCTCGTATATATCTCGAATTTTATCACAAAAGCTTTATTTGTCAATGAACTATGTGTGTTTTTTGAGTGATTTTTGGAAGTGGACCTCACATGGGAGCTATGATTTTTGTGTTGATACCGATATATTTGAGGGAGTTATTAACGATAAACTTATATCCGGGAATATACACCTTTGTATGGGGGCTATGAGAAATATTGGAACAATTGTTATGAGTTTGAACATACTTGATCCCTGGCACAAACAAATAATGTGTGACAAAATTATCGAAATATCTTTGGTAGTTTCTGAGAAAACTGCTTAAGAATTGGGAAAAAAACTTTATTTTTTTTCGAGGTAGTCTGAAATTTTTACTCATAACTTTTTACGTCGTGAACCGATTTTAGTGATTTTCAATACCAAACTGGCTTCGTTTTAACGTGAGCGTGTTTTACACAGACAGACAGACGGATGGGCAGAGGGACATAGCTAAATCGACTCAGAATAACATAAGAATCAAGAATATATATACTTTGTTGGGTCTCAGATGAAAAATTATATATACCATTCATCACCACTGATGCACAGTGGTATAGGAAAAAAAAAAGAGGGAAATAATTCGGTAACTTCTAAACGGTTAATCCGATTTTAATGAAATTTGGTGTGCACAAAGAGGAGGTGTTGTCGAGTTTAGGTTTTGAATTTGGACCTTATAGGCCAACCAGGGGCCCGGCGGGGGGTCATCAAATTAGGACACCTCGGCTATGTTAAATTTTTAAAACGATCCTATTTCTTCATTTGAGTTCCGATTTAAAAAAAATTTCGTATATAGAATCTCCTCATCGAGCACTATAAAAAATGTTGTCATAGCAGTAAATTATCTCTTATAGTTTAGGAGATATTCGCATTTGAAAATTAAAATTTTAAAATTTTTACCGTCCTTACTTTAGTTTTTTTTGATAATAGCAGGTCCAAATATTCCCGATTTTCGCCATTTTGTTTTATTCGCTTAACAACAAGTTTATATATCAAGCAGTGAAAGAATTATGTAAAAATCATGACTGAGTCCAAAGTTATAGGCATTTTAATTTAAAAAATTAAAAAAAGGCGATTTTTTGTCATTTTTTTGGGAAAAAAGTATCTTTTTCTTTTTAAGTTATCTAAAAAGTTTCTAAGAAGATGTATATAGAATTTATACTTTTTGGAAAGCTGACTTTACATAAAGTACGATAAATGAAACAAAACCTAAAAATTTTTGATACCGAGGGGACCAGGTCCATACAAAAAAACCCTATTTTTTATGGAAAATTAAATTTTGAGCAAAAATTCTCAAATCGCATAGTCGATATCAAATTATAGTGACCTGTTTTATATGACCCAATAAGTTCTTAATCATTTTGTAACGGGTTTCGATAACCCCGCCCCTGGTATGGATATAATAGGCAAAAAACCAAAAAATCCCATTTTTGGGATTTTTTAAAACTTTTTTGGGAATTCCGGGATTTCTAATAAGAAAATTCGAAATTTTTATTTAATTTTGGATTTTGAGTAAAAAAATCTACCTAACTGTAAAATTTCATCAAAAAATATTCATAAATAAAATTTTTATTGCAATTAGAAAAATTTGTATCTTCGCAAAAACTGAATAAAAAACATTTTTTAATTTTTTTTTAAAAAAAGTATTCCGCGAATTTTTTAATTTTCAAAAATTATATACAGTTTTGAAAAATAGACAAAATTACCTTTCCATTGATATATAACATGCCTACCTAATGTTTTTTAAGTGACAAATTAATTAGGGAAAACTCAACATCTTTTAGAAAATTTGCCTAGCACTATTATTTTCATCCATAAGGTTAACTCTTAAATTTGTTACATATATGGATGAAAATAATAGTGCTAGGTAAATTTTCTAAAAGATGTTGAGTTTTCCCTAATTAATTTGTCACTTAAAAAACATTAGGTAGGCATGTTATATATCAATGGAAAGGTAATTTTGTCTATTTTTCAAAACTGTATATAATTTTTGAAAATTAAAAAAATCGCGGAATACTTTTTTAAAAAAAAATTAAAAAATGTTTTTTATTCAGTTTTTGCGAAGATACAAATTTTTCAAATTGCAATAAAAATTTTATTTATGAATATTTTTTGATGAAATTTTACAGTTAGGTAGATTTTTTTACTCAAAATCCAAAATTAAATAAAAATTTCGAATTTTCTTATTAGAAATCCCGGAATTCCCAAAAAAGTTTTAAAAAATCCCAAAAATGGGATTTTTTGGTTTTTTGCCTATTATATCCATACCAGGGGCGGGGTTATCGAAACCCGTTACAAAATGATTAAGAACTTATTGGGTCATATAAAACAGGTCACTATAATTTGATATCGACTATGCGATTTGAGAATTTTTGCTCAAAATTTAATTTTCCATAAAAAATAGGGTTTTTTTGGATGGACCTGGTCCCCTCGGTATCAAACATTTTTAGGTTTTGTTTCATTTATCGTATTTTATGTAAAGTCAGCTTTCCAAAAAGTATAAATTCTATATACATCTTCTTAGAAACTTTTTAGATAACTTAAAAAGAAAAAGATACTTTTTTCCCAAAAAAATGACAAAAAATCGCCTTTTTTTAATTTTTTAAATTTAAATGCCTATAACTTTGGACTCAGTCATGATTTTTACATAATTCTTTCACTGCTTGGTATATAAACTTGTTGTTAAGCAAATAAAAAAAAATGGCGAAAATCGGAAATATTTGGACCTGCTATTATCAAAAAAACTAAAGTAAGGACGGTAAAAATTTTAAAATTTTAATATTCAAATGCGAATATCTCCTAAACTATAAGAGATAATTTACTGCTACGAGGACATTTTTTATAGTGCTCGATGAGGAGATTCTATATACGAAATTTTTTTTAAATCGGAACTCAAATGAAGAAATAGGATCGTTTTAAAAATTTAACATAGCCGAGGTGTCCTAATTTGAGGACCCCCCGCCGGGCCCCTGGTTGGCCTATAAGGTCCAAATTGAAAACCTAAACTCGACAACACCTCCTCTTTGTGCACACCAAATTTCATTAAAATCGGATTAACCGTTTAGAAGTTACCGAATTATTTCCCTCTTTTTTTTTTCCTATACCACTGTGTGATGGTGGTGGAGGGTATAAAAAAAATTATATATGATATTGATTGGATGATACGCACATTTTTATGTTCACTTTTTGAAAAACTCCAAATTTCTAGGCTAAATATAAAAAAACATGAACAGATTTTCAAGAAATTATACCAAATCCGAATAAATACACCTATAGCACTAATTTCGGGCCTGTTGTGATCTTAATGAAATCCAATGACCTTTTTCCGTCCACTTTTTGTTACATTTATAATGCTAAAGAACATGATATATAATTCTCATAGTATATGAGAAGTATTATTTAATTAAATTTTTAATCAAAAATTTATTTTTATATGAAAACTCTAAAATGTTTGTAGATCCTTAACTAACTATAAAAATCTAAATAATAACTAAAATAAAAATATGTATTCAATTTAATTTATTATCAAAAATCGATTTTCATCTTAAGCGTTTTCCACAGAATCTTTATTAGATCTTAAATGAATATCTACGATGCCACATTTGTATGCAGAATAAAAACTACTGAACAAAAACCGCTTCTAAAATAAGGAAAATAATATATTCATATTACATTTTCACTTAAATTCGAATTTTTAATCGGCTGTGGTTCCTTCCTTTAACACCTAAATCTATCTAGATAATCATTCATATCTCCCCTTAAAATTTCTATTTATATAACTCTTTAAAAAATTACATTAAATAACTCTCAATTTGAGAAAACAATAAAGATCCGTAATCACTTATATTTTCTATACAAATCGAGTTTTATATCAAAAATAAAAAATTTAAATTTATTGTTAATCGAGATAACAATAAAAATCTATGATCAGGTAAATATGCCATCAAAAAATTATCTTGATATAAATTCGTTTTCCATTTTTCAAATGCAGCTCAAATCTAAAAAACCATCATGATATGTATTTGACTACTCATTAAAGTGCCCCGAAAGACAGCACTTTTGCAAATCTTATATAGGTAGACCTCTCAAACGATGCATAGAAAGCATTGTTCATATAAAATTTGGATAAATTGATCTTTCGATATCTTATGAACCAAAAACTCTGCACAACTTTTTATGTATGTAGCGCCGTATTTATTCTAAGCTTTTCAAATTAAATAATAATTTTGAATAACTCCAGCACATATTTTCCATTTACAAATTCTGAAATTTATTTTAATTAGAGGAAGACGTGGATACTTTAATAAGTAAAATTTTTTGGGTATCTGCTTTGTACATCTAACGATATTTGATTTGTTTCTTCGGATTTAATAAGTGGGGTCTCAAAACTTTAGTGTGGATGTATAAAAGCTAATGAATAAAAATAATATGTTTAAACATACTTTTGATAAATGGATGTATTTTTGAGAAACAATGATGAGACAAAAACGGTGGTTTTACTATTTAATGAACTACTCAAAATTGTTTGTCAAATTAAAAGCTGTTTTGTTTTCTCTGTCATTCTTCATATTTTTTAGAACAGAAAAAAACTTAATTTTGTTATCTTTAAAAGAATTTGAAATCTTCCAAATTTTTCATAATTTTGTGCAGAATCCTAATATATATTATAAATCTCTTTGTAAGTCTGTTCGTCTGTTTGTTTGTTTGTTTGTTTGATCGTCAATCACGCCTAAACGGCTGGACTGATTTTCTTCAAATTTGGAACATAGTTAGATCTATACTTGGAGAGTGTTATAGGCTATATATTTTTTCAGAACTTGGGGCAAAATGAGTACTTTTGATAGTAAATACTAATTTTGTCTATTCTTAAGCAAAATCATTTTCGATTATACTACTTCATTCGTTAGAAATATATATTATACCAAAGTGCCGTTGCGAAAATTGGACCGGAAGAGGACAAAAGAAATAGGCCAAATGGCGAAAATATGACAAAATTAGTACTTTTGTGCTTTAAGAACGATTTTTTCTATTCTAAAGCCAAAATATTATAAACTATGATATTGATAGTCTCAGACATATGTACATATATTTAGAAATCCCACCATTAGGGGAAAAAACAGGTAAAAAAGGGAAATCTGTTTTTGCTGCGTAAAGAGACGTAATAAATGCATATGCCCTACACCAGTGATTATGATACAAATGTTGATTATTATACTCTCCACCACCATCAGTGTTGATAGAGGGTATATATAAGTTTGTCGTTCCGTGTGTAACACCAAGAAATATTCTTCTAAAACCCAACAAAGTATATATATTCTGGATCCTTATGAAATTCTGAGTCGATTTAGCTATGTCAGTCTGTCTGTCTGTCTGTGTAAAACACGCTCACGTTAAAACTAAGCAAAGGAAAAATCAGCAAAATCGGTTCACAACGTAAAAAGTTATGAGTAAAAATTTCAGACTAACTCGAAAAAAATTACGTTTTTTTTCTAATTGTTTTGAAGTTTTCTCAGAAACTACCAAAGATATTTCGATGAATTTTGTCAAACGTTATTTTTTCAGGGCAGTGATCAATTGTGTTCAAAATCTTTACAATCGATCCAATATTTCCCATAGCCCCCATACAAAGGTATATATTCCCGGAAATTAGTTTATCGTTAATAACTCTCTCAAATATATCGGTATCAACACAAAATTTTGTACATGCAAATATAATATGAACAGAAATCATACCATTAACGTAGATCTCAGTCGGTCCAAAATTGGTCATAGCTCCCATATAAGGTCCACTTCCGAAAATCACCTAAACGCACATATTTCATTGATGAATAAAGCTATTGTGATAAAATTCAAGTTGAATATGTTTCATATACATACCAATCATTCTACCAAATTTTTTACGGATCGGTCCATTATTGGTCATAGCTCCCATATAAGGCCCACTTCCGAAAATCATTTAAAAGCTCATATTTCATTGTCAAATAAAGCTATCTTAATAAAATTCGACACAAATATGTTAAGTCGAAATATGAATCACCCTACGAAATTTTTTCCGGACAGGCCCATAATTGGTCATAGCTCCCATATAAGGTCCACTTCCGAAAATCACTTAAACGCATATATTTCATTGAATTATAAAGCTATCGGGAAATTCGACACAAATATGTTTTGTGAACATATAAATCATTCTACCACTTTTTTCCTGGATCGGTCCATTATTGGTCATAGCTCCGTTATAAGTCCCACTTCTAAAAATCATTTAAAGGCACATATTTCATTGTCAAATAAAGTTATCTTGGTAAAATTCGACACAAATATGTTTTGTCTTTATATGAATTACTCTACGAAATTTTTTCAGGATAGGCTCCCATAGAGGGTCCACTTCAAGAAAATCACTTAAACGCATATATTTCTTTGAATAATAAAGCTATCGGGATAAACTTGAATATGTTTTGTGAGCATATAAATCATTCTACCAAATTATTTCCGGATTGGTCCATATATGGTAATATCTTCTATATAAGGTCCACTTCAAGAAAATCACTTAAACGCAAATATTTCATTATCAAATAAAGATATCTTGATTTCTGTAAGGTCATAGCTCCTATACATATTAGAGTTCTGAATAACTTATCTTGTCGGTCGATAATTGGTCACAACTCCCATGTAAGGACCATTTCCGAAAATTACTCAAATGCACATTGAAAATCAAAGTTATCGGGATAAAATTCGACACAAATGTGTATTTTGTATTTATATATATATTCTACTGAATTTTTTTCCGGATCGGTCCATAAGTTGTCTTAGTTCTCATAAAAAATAAAATTCAAAATGAGTATGTTCTGAGTACAGATAAATCATTCTGTTAAAATGTTTTTGAACTGGCCTATTAATATAAATATTTGTGGACCTAATTAAAATTAGTTTGACATATGCATAAATGTTAATACCCTCAATACGGAAACAAAAATTTTGCCAAGTTTTCTAAAGATTAGATAGTTAAATGGGTTTTAATAACAAGTTAGAGTGCTATATTCGGCTATGCCGAATCTTAAATACCCTCCACCAGCAAGCTACTTTTTATTAAAACAAAAAAAAAAACAAGTAAGAAATTATAGTCGGGCGAGGCCGACCATATAATACCCTACACCTTTGACAAAAATATAATGTGATTTAGTTGACATAATAAAGCATTTAAGTTGAATTGTACCTTGCCTTAGATATACATACTTAAGCCGTTTATGAATAAAATTGTGGACATTTAAGTGAAATTTTGATGGGGGCTTTTCATAGGGGCTAGGGTCATATGAGAACCTATTATTATGGAATTCGTGGGGGTCATCAAGTCTTGTATACAACTTGGTTATTGCAGCTTTTTGTCGAGATATGAGTATATTAAACATAATTATGAACTTAAAAGCCCTATTCGGCGTGTTCAGTTGTATTGGGGCTATGTGAAATAATGGACCGATGTAAACCATTTTCAACAGATTTCATCTACGGTACCATAAAAGATCATGTGCCAAATTTCATTGAATTATCTCCAAAATTGCGACCTGTAGTTTGATTACAAGTTTTAAAAGCCCTATTCGGGGGTTCAGTTGTATGGGGGCTAGGTGAAATAATGGACTGATGTTAACCATTTTCAACAAGCTTCGTCTACGATACCATAAAAGATCATGTGCCAAATTTCATTGAATTATCTCCAAAATTGCGACCTGTAGTTTGATTACAAATTTTAAAAGCCCTATTCGAGGGGTTCAGTTGTATGGGGGCTAGGTGAAATAATGGACCGATCTTAACCATTTTCAATAGGCTTCGTCCCTGGGACAATAGAAGATCATGTACCAAATTTCATTGAATTATCTTCAAAATTGCGACCTGTAGTTTGATTACAAGGTTTACATGGACGGACGGACGGACGGACATAGCTAAATCGACTCAGAAAATGATTCTGAGCCGATTGGTATACTTTAAGGTGGGTATAGGACCAATATTATTGTGTGTTACAAACATCAGCACAACCCAATATACCCTCCCCACTAAAGTGGTGTAGGGTATAAATATTACTTTTAAGTTGAAAATATTATGGATTTAATTATATTATTATATATTATACAATATATAACACTTTTAAACTACTTTAAAACCATTTTTAATTCACGTTTTCAACTTTTCACAAATTTTAACATATAGCAAAACATAATTTAAAAATGGCGACGTAAACAATGTTAACAATTTTCAAAACAAACTTTGACAACTTGCTTAATTTAACTAGTTTAAAAAAAATAGTCAGCTGTTCAAGTGATGCTACTTTATTAATTTACTTTGATACAAATGTTGATTACTTTTTTTTAATAATAAAGCATTTAAATTTATTTTTACCTAATTCAGAAATATTTTAACAATTTATTGACAATAAAGGATTTTCTAAAAGAATGTTATATGGGGGGTACATGGTTAATATGGGCCTATCCTTATAAATTTTGGTAAAGGGATTTACGTCTACATTAAAGTTATTTATGAAGAATATCGCCGTAATATTAGTGTTTATAAGAGAATTTGAACCATCAAGTCCTTTTATGAAGGGGATTTTATATGGGGGATGTGATCAAATGAGGACCGATCATTACGAAAATCAGCAGTGTCATTAAAAATTATAAAAAAACTTAGTTTTGCCAATTTTTGGTGTGATACAAGAACATTTAAAATATTTATGAACTCAAAAGCCATATTCAGGGGTGCGATTGTATGGGGGCTATGCGAAATAATGGTAATAATTTTCAATAGGATTCGTCCTTGCAAGAATATGTGCCAAATTTCATCAAATTATCTTGCAAATTACGACCTGTTGCGTGTGCATAATGTTTTTAATTACACTTAATTTGAAACATATGTAGTTAGATATATAGGTTTTCCAAAACTGGGATAAGAAGGGACACGAAAGGGTATGTGGATGAAAAAGAGACAAAATTCGTACTTTTGGGAGTAAATACTAATTATTGTCTATACTCAAGCAAAAACATTTCCGATTAAGCTTTTAAAGTGTCTAAAATATGTATTATGTAGCAAAGTTCTGTTTCGAAATAGGAGAAAAGGCGAAAAAAGGAAAAATGTTTACTTCTATGTTATAGTCTGATTTTTTTTTCGTTCTAAAGTAAAAATATTTTAGACGATGAGTTTTTAGTTTCAGAGATATGTGTATTAGAGGGAAAAACAGGAAAAATAAATTCAATCTAAACGAGAAAAAATGGCTAATTATGTGTTTCTTTGCTACATTTCTTTTTGTACTTTTATGAAATTTGAGAAATACATATTTTTTTTATTAATATATTTCCGTAATCTGTCAAAAAATGTGTTTTTCAAAAATGTTTTTGCAAAACATCATTAAAGAGGGAAAGGTTCCTCTCTGTCGTGATTTTCTTAATATATGTTTTACAACATCGATTTGTGAAATGATTGTAATGGACGATTATTGATTAAAAATTTTTTTTTGTATTATCTACGAATATCACATGTATAAAATATTTTATGTATAAAAGAAAACATTTTTATCCTCATCTAATTTTTAAACTTTGTCTCAAAAAAAATATTTTTTTTCAAATTTGAGTTGAACCATTTTGAATTTTAACAGTATATGTTGTATGTTATATTTCACCTCACACTGTTGTATTTACTTGAAAAAATCAAGTTAGCCACATTGAAAATTACAACTGTGTCTTTGACGCACATAAACGCATGATAACGCATATCATCGCATATTCAGAAAACGCAGCTTCACCAAAATTTAAGCGTGGTTTTTCATAACCAAATCTTTTGGCGTTCTTTTGCAATCAAACCTTCAAGTGAACACATCAAACTGAAAATTAAGCTTATCAAGAAGATTATCCTTTATCAGTATACATATATATTTTTTTAAAATTTATCAAAAACTAAATTTGTGGAATTATAAAGGTAAATATGGCAGAAAACTAAAATCATAGTTGGTTAGTTAAACATTATAATTTTTATTAATAGACACAAGTTTTCAAAGTCTACCAAATCCCAAACGTTTCCTGTAACAAGGATTTCTTTCAAATCCTTGAGACTAAGCATAAAAGCTAATGAATGTTGGAAAAACTCCATAATATAACAAGCCTGCATTATAAGAGCAAATTAAAACATAGAACCTTGTGGTGATGTTACTTATTTAGCCTCCACTGTATTCACTAAATTTCTTATTTACCAAAAAACCAATTCTACCAAAAAACTGAGATTCTTGCTGATCATTATTTTAAACCTACCGACAAGACAACATCTAAATAAAGAAGAAAAACTGTTCATTTTGAGTACAATTTCATAAGTAATCGGAAAACTACCAGTTTTATGAGTAAAAACAATAAACCGAGGAGTCCACTGATGAGACCCAAAAGGAGCTCTAAAACCTCTGGTAGACTCCAAAACAGAACCGCCAGGAAAATCCATCAAGAGCATATTCATCATAAGCCCTGATTTATGTGTCCAAATAAGTGATCTGTGTTTAAAATTTTGCGTAAGATTGTGCTTGGATAAGTTCTTTTTATACGAGTGGTTTTATTCTTTGAAAAAAAATTAACATCAACTTTAAAAAACTTAATTAACTTCTTGATCACAATATGTAAAATTTCTTCGATTTCTTTTAAACTAAAACCAACAAGATAAAAATCCTATACTTAAAGCTAATTAAAATATATATTAAAAGTTAAAAAACAAAAATTTTAAAATTTAAAACTAATTAGAAAAAAAAAATCAAATAGAAAAAAAAAGAACTTAACCTATATTGCACATAAATTATAAATTATCACAGTTTAATTAAATATTAATTAAGTTTCTTTTTTTAAAAAAATAAGGTACATAATGTAAGAAATATTGGAATATGTATAATGTAAATTAATGATATGCAAACCAAACAAAACCATCAATTTATCAACCAGATATTTAAAAATCCAACAAATTCAATTAAAATAACAATTTTTCTAGTGAAAAGTACAATAATTAAATCTTTGCGATTTCTTTTTACATATTCCTTGATTAGCAAGGGATTACTGTTGCCAAACAAAGACAAAGAAGAACAAGAAATAAAATACGATTCTTTGTTTTGTCTTTGCTTACAGCACAAGTAATTAAGAATTTATATGTAAAAGCAAAATCACTAAAAAAATCAGAAAACAAACAGCCTAAAAACCATAAAACTTAATGATCATTTAAATTTGTAAAATAATAACATGTAAACTAATGATCATTTATAAATGTAAATGATCATCACTTTGTATTACTTTTTCCAGTTTGATCATTGTACTTCATTAATACAGTCGAGTCGAAAAATATAGATACATAAGAAGTTAAATTATTTTTACTAATTTTATTATCAGAATTAAATTATCAATATAATGTATGAATAGTCCTATAAATCTTTACTTTATACGCCTTCAATTATTTTATATACATATATTTTTATTATTTCGATGAAAATTATTAGAAATATTTGAAATTTTCATTTGAAACTAATGTTTAATAATTAGTTTGAATTCTTACACATTATGTTTTGCTTAAATTGTTATTAATAAATTGTTCTTGAATTATGAAATTCTAAATTCGTTCTAAAGGTTTTCGCATTGGGATAGAAAAGTAAATGTAGTTAAAGCTAGGGATCTTATTTAACCTTTCGCCAGTAAGATCATTGGATGGAAGGGTACCGAGGCGATTATCCCAGTCAACATCTTGGGATAAGAAAAGTAAGAGTTTGTTTATTCGTCACTGATTAAGAAATTCAGTCAAATTGTCATCTTATAAAAAATTAGATCAGTTCATTCTTGTCAGGGAGTCTAAAATAAATTATTTATGTATAAGAATCCCTATTTGAGAAAAGATTTAAGTTGAATAAGACCCACCCTCCGACTGAACGCTAGTGGCAATTAATGGCTCCCGTCGTTCACTTAAATTCTAATTAGGACAAGTATCTCAGTTAGAGTTGAGTCAGCTATGATTCGTTTGAACATTACATAAATTGGCGCCCAACGTGGGGCCCGAAGAGTTAGACAAATTTTATTAGAAACTTCATATTTGTAACATCAATGTTTCATCTAAATCTTCAGCTCCAAAAGTTTCCTTTTAAATTTCAAATTTTAGTGAAGGTCTGAAATATAAGTATTCTAAAGTTTATTGTTTGTCAAATATTCCTTAGCTCTTTTTAGGATTTTCAACTATTTGGCATATATAGACCGAATAGTTGACCATTAAGTCAACTAGGGAACCTTTTGCTTAAGTAAATGAAGGTTGCTTTTATTTTTTTCTTTCAGGGGATTTTATACGATCGTATATTTAAAAATATCAGTTTATAGAATTACTAGTATCCTAATATTATTTGGTTTTACATTATTCTTGCAGAATGCAATTTTATGTCCAATAGTATTAGTTTCTATAAGCAATAATATCGAATCCTGGATTCAAAACTATATTTTTGTATTATACGTTTCATATAAAATCTCCATATTTTTTGGAAATAATTACATTTCACGAAAAAAAACTCTCTAATTATTACACACTTACTATCTCCCAAAAGCGAAATCTGAAATCTTTGAAATATTATTGATTGTATATACTTTAAATATATTTAAAAGCAAATAACATTTGCATTATTTACTAAACCTCAAAAATTTTTGTTCGAAAAAAACCAAATTAGTTGAGATTTTTACTTTTAGTCTGTCTGTTATTTAAATTTTGGTAATACGAATTATAATCCCTATATTTTTTCCATTAAATCAGCTCGTGAATTCCAAACAGAATAAATCAAAATGTCTGTTATGTATACACCACAAAAGGCACAGGATCAAAGTTCAGCAGCTGATCCTTCAGCTAACGAAAACGTTTGTATAGTGTGTAGGGACAATATCATAGATACCCAGGAAATTTTAATTATAGCCACTTGTAGTCATGAGTTCCACAGAAACTGTATAGAAAATGCCCTTTCTCAATCAGCTGAATGCCATCAGTGTAAATGTGCTTGTGATTTAGCAGACTTGGTAGTAAAAAGATCTGACAACACACTTCCAAAAAATAGCCCTAGGCCTAAATCCGGTAATTTTAGCCGTGGTAAACCTAGAGGTGCAATGGCGAAGAAACATTTCACAAGAAATTATACAAAAAGTCTTGCCCAAGAATTTGATCAACAGTCTTCTTTTGATCCCAATGGTTCTCATGTGGTTATTCAGAATGACGGAAGAATTTCTAGACCTCAAATGGATCCCTCTTTTAATTGTCCAGGAAATTTTGTGGAACAGTTTCCTCAGACTAATAATAGTCAAAATATTACAAATGCTGTGGATTACTCTCAAATTAGCCAAATGATAGGGAACACAGTTACTCGTTTGCTGGGAAATCTTAATATTCTTCCAAATCCAACAAATCGAAACCGAAACTTCCAAGCAAATGTTAGACCGACACAACCACAGCCTGTTTCGTCCAATAATCAATTTTTACAACCACCACAATATAATCCTGAACCTGTTCGCCAAAATTTCTCAGGAAATCAGTTTGTTGACCCAAATTATAGTTTAAAAATTGACAAAATTACGGCAATTATCCAAAACTGGAACATTAAGTTCGACGGTTCTGCCAATGGCCTTACGGTGGAGGAATTCCTATATAGAGTTAGGTCTCTAACCACTGAAAATTTCGGTGGAGATTTTAACATTATTTGCAAACATTTACCTATGCTTCTCACTGGCAAAGCGCGTGATTGGTACTAGAGGTACCACAAGCAAGTGGATAGGATTGAGTGGACCGAATTTTGCGCCGCGTTAAGGTACCAGTATAAAAACTTTAAATCTAATTTTGATGTACGCGAAGAGGTTCGAAACCGAAAAATGAGGCCAGGTGAAACGTTTGAAGTCTTTTACGATAATATTTGCTCGATGCTTGACAGATTAGAAAGTCCAATGCCCGAATCTGAACTTGTAGAAATACTTACCAGAAACTTACGACCAGATATTAGGCATGAGTTATTATATGTTCCCATTTATTCTATTGCTCACCTAAGAAAATTGGTACAGATGAGGGAAAACCTGTTAGCAGATGACTATTTTAAAAGACATGCGCCTACAAAACCAGCGAAAATTCCCATGCAAAGACGTGCAGTAGCAGAGGTAGATTTTGATGAAGATAAACCTGTAGATATTACGAATTCTTATGAACAATCAGTTGATGCAATTCGCCAAGGTCCAAATGGGAGGATTGTGTAAAAGATCGCATTGTCTTCTGCTATGGATGCGGAACTAAAAACATTTACAAACCTCAATGTCCTCGTTGCTCAGCAAGAAAAATATCCCTTTCAAAAAACTAATTGATGCAAAAAACTCTTCTCAAATCTCCTCAAATTATACAAAAGCCTGATAAGGACATTCAAATTCTTCATTATTCTGAAAAGAAAAACTTGCCAATTAACCGAATTATATACCCTTATAAACCTTACCATGGTGGCATGTCAAAAACACTGGATTTAATAAGAAGAAACTTCTACTGGCCAGGTCTTGTAACAAATGTTCGCGATTTCGTTCGTGACTGTGAAATCTGCAAGCAGATAAAAGCCCCAAACTCGATTCTTAAACCTGAAATGGGTCAGCAAAAATGGCTATTGGACCATTTTTCTAAATTTCATTGGCTTTGCCCTCTTAGGAAATTTACAGCCAAATCCATACAAAGTTTTCTTCTAAGTAACATTATACATGTTTACGGTGTACCTGAGTTTGTTGTAACAGATAATGGATCACAGTTTAGGGCAAACGACTTCGAAGTATTTTTGACCAAGTTAGGAATCAAACATATATTAACAACATTGTATTCTCCGCAGGCCAATTCGTCAGAACGTGTTAACCGTTCCATAATAGCAGGAATTCGTTCATTTCTTAAACAAGATCAAAGAGAATGGGACGAAAATATAAGCTCCATCAGTTGTTCGCTGAGAAATACTTACCACCAAAGTATAAAATGTTCTCCATACCATACGTTGTTTGGAATGGAGATGATAACCCATGGCTCATCCTATAAATTGTTGCGAAAATTAAAGCTTTTAGATGAACCCGTAAATCCCCTTCCTAGAGAAGACAGTTTGGCATTGCTTAGAAAAAATATTAGAAAGAACATCAAAGATTCATATGAGGTAATTGAACATAATTATAATTTGAGAGCTAGGCCAGTACAGTTCAAGGTTGGACAGGAAGTTTTCCGCAGAAACTTTTCTCAAAGTTGCTTTGCAAAAAACTACAATGCAAAGCTAGCGCCAATGTTCGTAAAGGCAAAAGTTCGCGAGAGAACAGGAAACAACTGCTACGTTTTAGAGGATACAGTTACTGGCAAGGTTATCGGAACTTTTCACGCCAAGGACATTCGGCCTTAATAATCGCTTTTTCCGTCTAATTTTGTTGTTTATAAACCAAAATTATCAGGTTTGTAATGGACGATTATTGATTAAATTTTTTTTTTGTATTATCTACGAACATCACATGTATAAAATATTTTATGTATAAAAGAAAACATGCAAGTACTCGGGCAAAATGAGTACTTTTGATAGTAAATACTGATTTTGTCTATCCTTAAGCAAAATCATTTTCGATTAAACTACTTAATTTGTTAGAAATATATATTACCAAAGTGCCGTTGCGAAAATTGGACCGGAAGGGGACAAAAGAAATAGGCCAAATGGCGAAAATATGACAAAATTAGTACTTTTGTGCTTTAAGAATGATTTTTTCTATTCTAAAGTCAAAATATTATAAACTATGATTTTGATAGTCTCAGACATATGTACATATATTTAGAAATCCCACCCTTAAGGGAAAAAAACGGGTAAAAAAGGCAAATCTGTTTTTGCTGCGTAAAGAGGCTTAATAAATGCATATTTTCAGACAATTCAAACTACTTCAATGAATAAATAACACAAATAAATAAACAAGTAAAAATTTATAGTTGGGTATGGCTGACCATATGATGCCCTACACCAGTGATTATGATACAAATCAAAGTATATTAATAAAGTAGCGACATCTCTTGTTGTACAACAACATCAACAACAACCACATGTATTTTGTTTTTGGAATAATTTAAGATTGTGTCAAAATAAAATTTCCTTTAACAACAATGTGAACAAAACATAAATAAAAACAAGTAAGAAATTATAGTCGGGCGAGGCCGACCATATAATACCCTACACCTTTGACAAAAATATAATGTGATTTAGTTGACATAATAAAGCATTTAAGTTGAATTGTACCTTGCCTTAGATATACATACTTAAGCCGTTTATGAATAAAATTGTGGACATTTAAGTGAAATTTTGATGGGGGCTTTTCATAGGGGCTAGGGTCATATGAGAACCTATTATTATGGAATTCGTGGGGGTCATCAAGTCTTGTATACAACTTGGTTATTGCAGCTTTTTGTCGAGATATGAGTATATTAAACATAATTATGAACTTAAAAGCCCTATTCGGCGTGTTCAGTTGTATTAGGGCTATGTGAAATAATGGACCGATGTAAACCATTTTCAACAGATTTCATCTACGGTACCATAAAAGATCATGTGCCAAATTTCATTGAATTATCTCCAAAATTGCGACCTGTAGTTTGATTACAAGTTTTAAAAGCCCTATTCGGGGGTTCAGTTGTATGGGGGCTAGGTGAAATAATGGACTGATGTTAACCATTTTCAACAAGCTTCGTCTACGATACCATAAAAGATCATGTGCCAAATTTCATTGAATTATCTCCAAAATTGCGACCTGTAGTTTGATTACAAGGATTACAAGCCCTATTGGGGGGTTCAGTTGTATGGGGGCTAGGTGAAATAATGGACCGATCTTAACCATTTTCAATAGGCTTCGTCCCTGGGACAATAGAAGATCATGTACCATTTCATTGAATTATCTTCAAAATTGCGACCTGTAGTTTGATTACAAGGTTTACATGGACGGACGGACAGACAGACAGACAGACAGACAGACGGACGGACGGACAGACGGACGGACGGACAGACGGACGGACGGAAATGATTCTGAGCCGATTGGTATACTTTAAGGTGGGTATAGGACCAATATTATTGTGCGTTACAAACATCAGCACAAACCCAATATACCCTCCCCACTAAAGTGGTGTAGGGTATAAATATTACTTTTAAGTTGAAAATATTATGGATTTAATTATATTATTATATATTATACAATATATAACACTTTTAAACTACTTTAAAACCACTTTTAATTCACTTTTTCAACTTTTCACAAATTTTAACATATAGCAAAACATAATTTAAAAATGGCGACGTAAACAATGTTAACAATTTTCAAAACAAACTTTGACAACTTGCTTAATTTAACTAGTTTAAAAAAAATAGTCAGCTGTTCAAGTGATGCTACTTTATTAATTTACTTTGATACAAATGTTGATTATTTTTTTTTAATAATAAAGCTTTTAAATTTATTTTTACCTAATTCAGAAATATTTTAACAATTTATTGACAATGAAGGATTTTCTAAAAGAATGTTATATGGGGGCAGTGATTCCAAGTGTAGGGATTTTTCCCTTTTTGTAGGGATTTTTTTCAAAAATTTCACGTGTAGGGAAAAAGGGAAAGATTTCTTACTATTGTCAAATTGTAGGGATTTTTCAATTTCATAGTTTTTAACAACTAAAAATATACTCTTTCATGTATTAAACTTTTAAATTAAAAATGAAATCAGTTTTAAGTGTATCGTTAGTAAAAATTCCGCTTGTAATTTCTACAATATATGTACCTACATATCGCTACAAGACTGGCATAATCCAAAATTCGGCTTTCTTGAACTAAGGTCTTCAAAACATGCGACATACTAAAATCTTTCATATAGATTTATGAAATTTCAAATATGTCTATTATTTTCGATGTGAAATCCCACGTTTTTGAATATTAGACAACTAAAAATTTAATTTCAATTTAGATGAGAAACATATTAACCTCAACTATCTGAATCTGGACTTTTAAAACCCCTTGATTTGTTTAAAAGTTATTAAAAAAATAGTTAAATGTCATTAAATATTCATATCCATTTTTCTTGAAACGACTTTTTGGATTATGCCTCCTTATAGATAGAGTAGTCGGGGGGCTTAATGCAGTAACTCAGGATTGAAAAAATGAATTTAATGTTCTGAAAATTTATAAAAGTAAACGCAAAAGTAAACCATATTTAAAATAATTATTTTATGAAAATTTTTTTGTTGGAGGCACATAAAATAAATTTTTATCACGATTCGATATACTGCCATAAATCTTTCAATTGTTTTTTTTTTAATCTTAACTGAAGAGTCAGGGTTGGAAGATTTGTATGATGTAAAATTGAAAGAAAAAAAAATTAAATTTAAATTCTAGAAATTTCATTCCTAAAAATTGAAAAAAAATACATACATATATGTATATTATAAAACGGAGCTAATATTTTAGTTTTTGATGTTATTTTTGTATTTTTTTAAGATAAACTTTGAAAAAAATGGAAAAAAGTAGTGTAGGGAAAAATATAGGGAAAATAAAAAGTGGGTGTAGGGAAAAAAGGGATTTTTTCTAATAAGCGTAGGGATTTCTGAAAAAAATCTCCTGGCATCACTGTATGGGGGGTACATGGTTAATATGGGCCTATCCTTATAAATTTTGGTAAAGGGATTTACGTCTACATTAAAGTTATTTATGAAGAATATCGCCGTAATATTAGTGTTTATAAGAGAATTTGAACCATCAAGTCCTTTTATGAAGGGGATTTTATATGGGGGATGTGATCAAATGAGGACCGATCATTACGAAAATCAGCAGTGTCATTAAAAATTATAAAAAAACTTAGTTTTGCCAATTTTTGGTGTGATACAAGAACATTTAAAATATTTATGAACTCAAAAGCCATATTCAGGGGTGCGATTGTATGGGGGCTATGCGAAATAATGGTAATAATTTTCAATAGGATTCGTCCTTGCAAGAATATGTGCCAAATTTCATCAAATTATCTTGCAAATTACTACCTGTTGCGTGTGCATAATGTTTTTAATTACACTTAATTTGAAACATATGTAGTTAGATATATAGGTTTTCCAAAACTGGGATAAGAAGGGACACGAAAGGATATGTGGATGAAAAAGAGACAAAATTCGTACTTTTGGGAGTAAATACTAATTATTGTCTATACTCAAGCAAAAACATTTCCGATTAAGCTTTTAAAGTGTCTAAAATATGTATTATGTAGCAAAGTTCTGTTTCGAAATAGGAGAAAAGGCGAAAAAAGGAAAAATGTTTACTTCTATGTTATAGTCTGATTTTTTTTTCGTTCTAAAGTAAAAATATTTTAGCCGATGAGTTTTTAGTTTCAGAGATATGTGTATTCGAAATTCCACCCCTAGAGGGAAAAACAGGAAAAATAAATTCAATCTAAACGAGAAAAAATGGCTAATTATGTGTTTCTTTGCTACATTTCTTTTTGTACTTTTATGAAATTTGAGAAATACATATTTTTTATTAATATATTTCCGTAATCTGTCCAAAAATGTGTTTTTCAAAAATGTTTTTGCAAAACATCATTAAAGAGGGAAAGGTTCCTCTCTGACGTGATTTTCTTAATATATGTTTTACAACATCGATTTCTGAAATGATACAAAATATATTAAACAAAATACATAAATTTGAATAATTCAATGGAGAAAGAGGTATGGGTAGTATTTTTGGTACTGTGTTGGTACCTTTTATAAATATTCAATGAAATTTCTTTTATAGCTTTACTAGCTATACCCAGTGTGCTTTGCTACCCTAAAAGCAATATAAATAAAAAATCTTCTTAATAATTTTGAAGATTCTAACTGTAATGTTTTCCAGAGATCCAGAGATTCCAATTTTTCCGAACTTTAATTAAGATGACAAATTAAAACAAGTAAGAGTGCTATATTCGGCTATGCCGAATCTTAAATACCCTCCACCAGCAAGCTACTTTTTATTAAAACCCATTTAGCTATCTAAGTTTAAGAGAACTTGGCAACATTTTTGTTTCCGTATTGAGAGTACTAGCATTTATGCATATGTCGAACTAATTTTTATAAGTCCAGAAAAAATTATATTAATAGGCCAGTTCGAAAACATGTTAATAGAATGATTTACCTATACACAGAACATACTTATGTCGAATTTTATTCATATACTAGCTATACCCAGTGTGCTTTGCTACCCTAAAAGCAATATAAATAAAAAATCTTCTTAATACTTTTGAAGATTCTAACTGTAATGTTTTCCAGAGATACATTTTTCCGAACGTTAATTAAGATTTTAATGAAATCGATGACAAAAAAAAATCTAATATTTTCCCAGATATACGAAATTTTGTATTTAATTCATATAGGGGGTGCCAAGACCCCATTGAAAGTCCGCCCGTTATTCTCTAAATGTTCACATGAATGTCAAAGATCTTCATGTAGAATTTGAAGATTCTAGCTCTAATAGTTTCTCAGATATACGAATTTTTCTATTTAATTCATATGGGAACTCACAGCCCCCAGATGAAAGTCCTCCCTTTTTTTCTTCAAAATGTTCATATGTATAATAAAATTCTTCTTGCAATATTTGAAGAATCTTGTTCTATTAGTTTCCCAGATAAGCGAAATTTTGTATTTACTTCATATGTGAGGTGCCAAGCTCCCCATTGAAAGTCCGCCCGTTATTCTCTGAATGTTCACATGAATGTCAAAGTTCTTCAATTAAAATTTGAAGATTCTAGCTCTAATAGTTTCTCAGATATAATAATTTTCCTATTTAATTTATATGGGGGCTCCAAGCACCCCATGACGAAAGTCCGCTCTTTTTTCTCCAAAATGTTCAGATGAATATTTAAGTTCTTAGTGCAAAATTTGAAGAATTTAGTTCTATTAGTTTCCCAGATAAACCAATTTTTGTATTGTATTAATATGGGAGGTGCTGCTCCCCTCATGGGTAGTCCGCCAATTTATATCCAAAATGTTTACATGGATGTTAAAGTTACTCGTGCAAATTTTTAATATTCTAACTATAATAGTTTCCAAGATAAACGAATTTTGTATTTAATTTATATGGGAGGTGCCACGCCCCCTAATGCTAATCCGCCCACTTTTTGTCTTAAATAATTATATTGATACTAAAGTTGCTCCGACAAAATTTGAAGACTCTAACTATTATATTATCTCAGATATACTAATTTAATATTTTCTTAATATGGGCGTGGCACGTCGCCCACATGAAATTTCAAAATAAAAAGTAGCCTATAGTTCCTTCCAGACATACAGGAAGAAACTGTGAAAATTTCAGAAAATCAGCAGTCTATAAAGCACAAACAAACAAACATACATACATACATACACACATACGTACGTAGACATACAAATACATACATACATACATACAATACATACATACATACATACATACATACATACATACATACATACATACATACATACATACATACATACATACATACTACTACATACATACATACATACATACATACATACATCATACATACATACATACATACATACATACATACATACATACATACATACATACATACATACATACATACATACATACATACATACATACAAATACATCATACATACATACATCATACATTACATACATACATACATACATACATACATACCTACATACATACATACACATACATACATACATACATACATACATACATCATACATACATACATACATACATACATACATACATACTACATACAACATACCTACATACATACATACATACATACATACTACATACATACATACATACTACATACATACATACATACATACATACATACATACATACATACATACATACATACATACATACTACTACCTCATACATACATACATACATACATACATACATCTACATACATACATACATACATACATACATACATACATACATACATACATAATACATACATACATACATACATACATACATACATACATACACATTACATACATACACTACATACATACATCAACATACATACATACATCATACATACATACATACATACATACTACATACATACCTACATACATACATCCTACATACACATACATACATACATACATACATACATACATACATACATACATACTACATACATACATACTACATACAGACATACATACATACATACATACATACATACATACATACATACAACATACATACACTACATACATACATACATACATACATACATACTACATACATACATACATACATACATACATACATACATATACATACATACATCATACATACATACATACATACATACATACATCACTACATACATACATACATACATCCTACATACATACACATACTACATACATACATACATACATACATACTACTACATACATACATACAGACATACATACATACATACATACATACATACAATACATACATACATACATACACTTTCATTTATATATATATATAGATAAACATTTAACAACGAATAAGGTGGTATTAAATGCTTTACTGGGAGCCAATACAACTTATGGGACGATCCGGAAAAAAATTCCGTAGAATGATTTATATACACAAAATACACATCTATGTCGAATTTTATCCCGATAACTTTGATTATAATGTGCATTTAAGCAATTTATAATGATTTACATATATGCAAACAAAACAAGTAAGAAAGTATAGTCGGGCGTAGCCGACCATATGATACCCTACACCAGTTATGAATATTAAATGTGATTTATTTTTCATAATAAAGCATTTATCTTCAATATTCCCTTGTTCCGATACATTTAAGCAATTTATGGATGAAAAACTAATTTTCTGAAAGAGGCTTTATATGGGGGCTAGGGGCAAATATGGACCAAGCCCGATAAAATTTTGTGAATATATTTATATTTACATAATATTTTATTGTGCTGAATTTCATCGCGATATTTGTGTTTATAAGTTAATTTGGGACATTCAAGTAATTTTCTGAAGGTCACTTTGTATGGGAGCTAGGGTCAAATGGGGCCCGATCTTTATGAAATTTGGCAGGGTCATCAAGACTTCTATAAAACTTAGTTGTGCCGTATTTTATCGATATATCTGTATATTTTACATAATTATGAGCTCAGAAGCCCTTTTCGGGGGGTTCTGTTCTATGGGGGCTAGGTGAAATAATGGACCGATTTTAACCATTTTCAATAGGCTTCGTCCTTGGGTCAAATGAAACGTGCATGCCAAATTTCATCCAAGTATCTTGAAAATTGCGACCTGTACCTTGCGCACAATGTTTACATGGACAGCCAGCCAGCCAGACGGACGGACGGACATAGCTTAATCTACTCAGAAAACGATTCTAAGCCGATTAGTATACTTTAAGGTTTGTCTAGGACGAATATTTTTGTATGTTACAAACATCAGCACAAATCCAATATACCCTCCCCACTAAAGTGGTGTAGGGTATAAAAATCAAGTTTAATTTTACTCCAATAGATTTATCAATTAATGAAATATGTGCGTTTAAGTGATTTTCGGAAGTGGACTTTATATAGGAGCTATGACCAATTACGGGCCTATCCGGAAAAATTTTGTAGAATGATTCATATGTACACAAAACATATTTGTGTCGAATTTTATTAAGATATCTTTATTTGATAATGAAATATGTGCGTTTAAGTGATTTTTTGAAGTGGACCTTATATATGAGCTAGTACCAAATATGGACCGATCCGGAAAAATTTTGTAGAATGATTTATATGCTCACACAACATATTCAAGTCGTACTTTATCCCGATAGCTTTATTATTCAAAGAAATATATGCCTTTAAGTGATTTTCGTAAGTGGACCTTATATGGGAGCCTATCAGGAAAAAATATCGTAGAGTGATTCATATAAAGACAAAACATATTTGTGTCGAATTTTATCAAGATAACTTTATTTGATGAAGTATGAGCGTTTAAGTGATTTTCGGAAGTGGTCCTTATATGGGAGCTAAGAATAATAATGGACCGATCCGGAATAAAGTGGTAGAATGATTTATATGTACACAAAACATATTAAAGTCGAATTTAATCTCTATAGCTTTAGAATTCAATGAAATATATGCGTTTAAGTCATTTTCGGAAGTGGGCTTTATATGGGAGCTATGACCAATAATGGACGGATCCGTAAAGAATTTTGTAGGATGATTTATATGTACACAAAACATATTCAAGTCGACCAAATTTCGTAGAGTGATTCATATAGAAACGAAATATATTTGTGGCGAATTTTATCAAGATAACTTTATTTGACAATGAAATATGAGCATTTAAGCGATTTTCGGAAGTGGACCTTATATGAAAGCTAAGACCAATAATGGATCGATCCTGGAAAAAAGTGGTAGAATTATTTATATGTACACAAAAAATATTCAAGTCGAATTTTATTTCTATAGCTTTAGAATTCAATGAAATATATGCGTTTAAGTGATTTTCGGAAGTGGGCCTTATATGGGAGCTATGACCAATTATGGGCCTATCCGGAAAAAATTTCGAAGAGTTATTTATATTTAGGCAAAACATATTTGCCTTATATGGGAGCTACGACCAATAAGGACCTATCCGTAAAAAAATTGGTAGAATGATTTGTATGTACACAAAACATATTCAACTCGAAATTTATCTCAATAGCTTTATTTATCAATAAAATATGTGCGTTTAGGTAATTTTCGAAAGTGAACCTTATATGGAAGCTATGACCAATTGTGGACCTACTGAGATCTACGTTGATAGCATGATTTCTGTTCATATTATATTTGCACTTTTGTGTTGATATCGATATATTTGTGGAAGTTATTAATGATAAACTAATTTTCGGGAATATATACCTTTGTATGGGGGCTATGGGAAATTTTGAATCGATTATCTTGATTTCCAACATAATTTATCCCTGGATAAAAAAAATAATGTGGGACAAAATTCATATAATTATCTTTTGTAGTTTCTGAGAAAACGACTTAAGAATTACGAAAACACCTGCAATTTTTTCAAGATAGTCTGAAATTTTCACTCATAACTTTCAAAGTTGTGAACCTATTTTGCTGATTTTCAATACGAAACTGATTAGGACAACAGTGAATATTTTTGGTGAATTTGGTTTCTTTCTTTTGCTTAGTTTTAACGTGAGCATGTTTTAAACAGACAGACAGACAGACAGATAGGGAGACATACGGACATAGCTAAATCGACTCAGAATTTGATAAGGACCCAGAATATATATACTTTGTTGGGCCTCAGATTAATATTTCTTGGTGTTACACACGGAATGACAAACTTATATACATATACCCTCTATCACCACTTATGGTGGTGAAAGGTATAATTATGTTGTATTAAGTGGTTTTCAGATGTGAACCTTATATGGGAGCTATTTATGGACCGATACTGAAAAAATTCCGTATATGGAAGCTGTAACCAATTATGAAGCGATGTGGAAAATTTTCAAGAATGATTTATATATACATATATACAAAACAAATTCACATCGAGTTTTACCCTGATAGCTTTATTTATCAATGAATTAAGCGCATTTAAGTGATTTTCGGATGTAGACCTTATATGGGAGCTATGACCGATTATGGACCGACCCGAAGAAAAATTCCGTAAAGTGATTCATGTATACACAAAACATACTCATGTAGAATTTTAACCCGATAGCTTTATTTATCAATGAAATATATTCATTTAAGTGATTTTCGAAAGTGGACCTTATATGGGAGCTATGACCAATTGTGGGCCGATACAGATCTAATTCAGTAGTATGATTTATATTCATATTATGTCAATATGTACAAAATTTTGTGTTGATACCGATATATTTGAGGAAGTTATTATCGATAAATTAATTTCCGGGAATATGTACCTTTGTATGGGGGATATCTATAGATGAAAAAAATAATCTGTGACAAAATTTGTCGAATTATCTTTGGTAGTTTCTGAGAAAAATACTCAAGAATTAGGAAAAAAAACTTAATTTTTTTTCGAGGTAGTCTGAAATTTTTACTCAAAACTTTTTAAGCTATGAACCGATTTTGCTGATTTTCAATACCAAACTGCTTAGGAAAACAATGAATATTCTCAGGGAATTTGGTTGATTTCATTTGCTTAGTTTTAACGTGCGCGAGTTTTAACCAGACAGACAGACAGACAGACGGACATAGCTAAATCGACTTAGAATTTCATAAGGACCCAGAATATATATACTTTATTGGGTCTCAGATGAATATTTTTTGGTGTTACACGTGGAATGACAAACTTATATATACCCTCTATCACCACTGATGGTGGTGGAGGGTATAAAAAAATCTAATATTTTCCCAGATATACGAAATTTTGTATTTAATTCATATAGGGGGTGCCAAGACCCCATTGAAAGTCCGCCCGTTATTCTCTAAATGTTCACATGAATGTCAAAGATCTTCATGTAGAATTTGAATATTCTAGCTCTAATAGTTTCTCAGATATACGAATTTTTCTATTTAATTCATATGGGAACTCACAACCCCTAGATGAAAGTTCCTTTTTTCTTCAAAATGTTCATATGTCTAATAAAGTTCTTCTTGCTAAATTTGAAGAATCTTGTTCTATTAGTTTCCCTGATAAGCGAAATTTTGTATTTAATTCATATGTGTGGTGCCAAGCTCCCCATTGAAAGTCCGCCCATGATTCTCTGAATGTTCCCTTGAATGTCAAAGTTCTTCAATTAAAATTTGAAGATTCTAGCTCTAATAGTTTCTAAGATATACGAATTCTTCTATTTAATTTATTTGGAGGCTCCAAGCCTCCCCATGACGAAAGTCCGCTGTTTTTTCTCCAAAATGTTCAAATGAATATTAAAGTTCTTAGTTCAAAATTTGAAGAATTTAGTTCAATTAGTTTCCCAGATAAACTAATTTTTGTATTGTATTAATATGGGAGGTGCTGCTCCCCTGATGGGTAGTCCGCCAATTTATTTCCCAAAATGTTTACATGGATTTTAAAGTTACTCGTGCAAATTTTTAATATTCTAACTGTAATAGTTTCCAAGATAAACGAATTTT
>NW_023994264.1:0-90000 GCF_015586225.1 Lucilia sericata
GAAGATTTTTTAATTTTTATATAAAAAGAATTTTAATTTTTGCATTATTTACAAAATTATTCACAAATTTATATCAGATAGAGCTTATTTTTCTACGAAAATGTTCAAACAACCAACAGATAGAGAGTTTTTCATGGAAACATAAAATTTTTATTTGAATTAAAATCAATAAATATTATATTTTATACAATTTAATGGAGGAAAAGAAACCAAATTGTTGAAAAAGCAACAGATTATAATGTTTTGGTCCAAAATCAATGTTATATGGTTAAACACGACAATAAAATTGATTTAATTAGTATCATAATGAGCGATATCTCAAAAACTATTAGACCGATTTTAAATATTTTGACGGATTTGTGTTCAGCATGTCCAAATTATTAAGAAGACTTGTTTTGCAACAGAAAATTATCCAAAGGGATCGAGTTTGAAGCAATTTTTGGATAAGATAGAGAGTTTTGCATTTTTTAAGATAGAGAAATTTCAAAAATGCTATAAAATTGCCAAAAAATATTTTTTTTTCTTTGAAATTTATATCACTGATGCGCGATAGTTTGCTGAATATTTTGCCATCAAAATCACATTTTCATAAAAATGACAGATAGCGACTATTGAATATAGTCCCTCGATATTTCCCCACCATCTTTTAAGATGATAACTAGCATACCCTGGGTGCTTCGCTACCCTAACTTAAATTAAATACATACAAAATTTTGTTTACTTGAAGAATATAAAAGTACCAAATAGTTCCCACTTACAGTATATTATTCAGTTAAGACCATGTATGTTAAAATTAATGTTCCAAGGTTGAATATTTTATAAAATTAAAAAAGTACCATTTATGAGATAAAAAGTACTAAAAGTTCTCTCTTAAAGAATCTTATTCAATGACGACCGTGTAAGTTTAATAATCATGTGTTTTGAATTCATATTAAAGAAGATACAAAGAGTATCATTTGAAGAAAGAAAAAGTACCAAAAGTGGAATAAATTTAACCTAAATGGAAAGTACTAATAAAGAATACAATTTTTCCCTTTTCGCTTAGAAATATTCTTTTTCGAGAATTAAGTTTATAAAATGTTCCGTATTTAAATCAATATATCACAGATTAAACTCAAACGATTCAAATCTGCATTCATTTGTTCCAGAAAAATAGTGCTTTCAAAAAGTACCAAACAATTTACTCGAATTTGGTTTATATAGGCCTTAGTACTCGAATTCCAAAATAATATACCAACAGCTTATTTTGTGTGAGTAACTAAACTACTTTTTCAAATTTTATAAAAATTGGCTCAATGAGTTTGAATAAAATTAAATTTCCCGTTTTTTCTCTTTTTGGTACTTTTTTCCCCAGTGAAATCAAAAATTTTATTACAATAAATATTACAGAGTTAGTCCGTAATTTAATAAACAGAAAACCATAAATATAGTTTTCTCATTTTATACCCAAAAAGGACTGAATTTTAGAAAAGTACGAAACAGGTGTCTCATAATTTTGGGAGATGTATGAAAATATTTATAAAAATTTTATTATGTTAATTAGTTCAAAAGTTATAAAGGGCCAAAAAAGGTACCAAAATCACCTTTGTTACACATTTTCACCCCTTAACAGTAAGAATTTCAAAAAAGTACCAGACACCCATCTGCTCATTTTAAAAGTAGATACAGGTGCATTTAATAAATTTTTCTTGTATCACTAATATTGTGTAAGATAATTAAGAAAACTTGTTTTACCCGTTTTTTTCCTTTTTACCCGTAAATGTACAAGTTTCCAAAAATCACTCCTTAGTGGATCCACATAACCAAAACTACATCTACTGTCAAAATTTCATGATTCTAGGTTCAGCCGTTTGGGCTGTGCGATGATGAATCAGTCAGTCAGTAACGCTACTCTTTTATATATATAGATCACTATATGAGTAATTTCTAAAATCTGTTTTTTCAATGAATGTTCGACAAAAATAGATTTGCTTTGAAATCAAAAAAGAAACATTTTATTCTAAACTTTATCCCATGATTTGTTTCAAAGTTATTTTAAAAATAATAACATGGCAAAAAAATATTAATATTTTTGTTCTCAAAACTACATATGGTTTTTTTAGAACTGCGACAATCTATAATATTATAAAGAATTACACTGTGCGGAATTGAAAAAATGGAATATGATATTTCTTTTATAGGCATGGCTTTATATACTATAACGAATAAAATTATAGTTGAAGACCCCATAATGTAAATAGTTATATTATGAATTCTTGAAAAATTATAGAACGATCTAGTAATGCCTTTTGGAAAGCCCTCTATAGTCCATAATGGCTCTGATCTCGCGTTTAAGTAAAGAAGAGCACAACAAGCCCGTTAGGCCTTACTAACTACGAACGGAATGACAATAATATATAGCCTCCATCTTTTTTGATGCTGGGTATAAATGCGGTTGTTATATTCTGATATCAACTAGCTATGCAGTTTGAGAATATTTGCCATAAAGCTCCAAAAAAATATTCAAATTTTGACAATGAGTAATGTAGTTATTTCATACATTATTTGGTAGTGAGTGGTAGTAAATATTGTTTTAACGACTGTTAACATTGTTTTAACGACCACAAACCAAAAGTTAGTGGTTCGAGCCCTAGTTGATATCAATAGTTTTTTGAAAAGATATTAATAATAATATTATTATGATGATAAAACTTTTTGTTAATGGGGGCATTTGGTAAGCGGACTGGATACATTCCTTAAGTATGGAGAAAACTTACGGTGGTATTTATCCCCAAAGCGGGAAATATGAATCATAGTACCGCCTAAGGCTGTAGACCGACCAGTCTGTCATCGTTTTTATTAAAAAAACGCTGAAAAGATTGGTCGATGTCCATGTCAGGAACATTATATCCCCTGATAAATTCTGTGGGTCAAAATACGCATAGGAAGGTCAGTGGAGACAGCCTTGCATGACGTAGTTCTGAAACTATTGAGAAAACACTTGACAAAAAAAAAAGCATATTATGGCATCTTATAGGGTGCGGGTATCAACGTGACCCGCAATATCCGCAATGGTCGATACATTGGGTAACTTAGGTGTTGACTAGAGGATAAAAAATTGGACATAGAACATGCTTAATAGTAGGGTCATTAAGTCTAATATGGGTATTGCCACAAGGTGGTGTCATCTCTCTACTCCTGTGGAATCTTGTTCTAAATAAAATCCTTTTCAGACAAAGTAGGATGGGTTTCAAAGTAGTCGCATATGCTGATGACGTTGTGCTTCTTATTCAAGGGATTGGATGGTACCATTCTGAATACCTCAAGCGAAACCAAGTATCTAGGCGTCATTTTAGACTTTCAGCTTTCGTACTTTCTATATATGTAAGAAAATTTTTGGAAGAGTGTACCCCGCAGTCATAAGACCTATTTTGACCTACGGGGCTCTTGTTTGGTGGAGAGCGGAGCGGAGCGGAGGATCCCAAGACTCACGTTTCCATTCTAAACTGGCTCTATGAACTTCACCTCCAGGTCAGTCTAGAGATGATACTAACTGCATCTTTGCTGAATCTGCTTTACGACTTTAACAGTCAAACGGACTGAAGCACGTATTGGTCATTGCACCATCCTACAAAAGATAGACAGGCCAATACCGGGAACTGAATCTCGAAAATTCTACTATACTTATCTACTTGGACAGTCTTACATCAATCAAGGTTCTTCAGTCCAACATTATTAAGTCGAAATGTTTTCTCAATTGTATCCAATCACTGGCACAACATCAGAATGAGCTGACATGGGTCCTAGGACATGAGGGCATCCGTGAAATGAAATATCTGATGAATACCCAACTAAAGGGTCGTACCTAGACATAAACCTTGCACAAAAGTATATTCATATTCCTCTGGTGACCTTATAGAAATTGATAGATGACTGGCCGGAGCTCAGGTGGTCATATATCACCACTTGTAGAATATCGAGACTGCTCTGGCCCACTCTGTCAAAGGATAGGACTATGATTCTCTTGGTTTTTAGTAAGAATTCGATTAGGCTTTTCACGGGAATAATTACTGGGCACTGTATGATTGGACATATATATGTCAGAACGTATGGGCTACCCACCTTCTGGGAAGAAGACACCTTCTATGTGACTACCCAGTCTTACAAGAGCATAGACTACTCTATCTTGGTAGAACTCTTTTCCATGAAATGCTTCGCTAGTAAATATGATCGGATTTATTAGAAATACCGGCTGGTTCTCATAGGGACCACAGGAACCATATAGACAATGAAATTAGGGAGGGAAATCATTCTCCTTTATGTAATTCTAAGGCTATCACAATGGGCCACAAAGCCTCCGAGAGCAATCCACGTAACCTAACCTATGTTTTGGACCTCATCCAACAAAAATAAGTATTTAGTTATTCAGAAAAAAGGGAAGTACTTCCACTTTGCTTCAACATCTCTTTGCTGAGATTTTTTGACATGTCATCTATGAAAATAATGAGAGTATTTTCAACAAAGCCTGGCAAGCGTTTAATTCGTTGTAGTACCGTGTTATGACGTCATAATTGAGATAATAACAGAATACTCTGTAACTTTATGCTAGTATCGTATTGATGCTGCTGCCTCTTGTAGGGCATTAGTAAGAATAAATAATAAATATTTATTTAAAATATCATTTCTTTGGAAATAACAAATAATCTGGCAAATTCTTATCAGCGTTTTGGGATTTTTTCATCGTCAAAGATCATTTTAAGTCACATAAATACTGACAACTTAAGCTTTTAACGATTAGTCTTAATTTCAGTTTACATTCAGAGCGTGATACGCGAACTTATAGTTATTTTCGAAAGTAAATAAGTTTTAAATAAAATTTATATATAAATAATATTTAAAAACAAATAATTAAAAAAAATCAATATGAGGATTTTACTCTCATCGTTATTGCTACTGGCTGGTATAAATCTAATTTTGGCACGTTCTATATATTGGGATGCCGATTACAATCCAAACACCTGGATAAATGATCTTGAAGACGAGTTATTTGCAATACCTTCAAATCGCTATGATGATGATTTTCAAAAAATGTGGTTGGGAGAAAATTCTGATGAATCACCAGAGGTATTAAGAACCCTGCATGATATCATTGAGGAGTTTGATAACAGTAAAGAAAATGGAGATGATAATGACAATGTCGAAGAACACATTGTGGATAATAATAAAGATGTTAATAATGATGATAACGGAAATTCAGAGGAAATATTAAAATCCATACAGGATCTAATGGATGTTTTAGAAAAACCTGAAGAACATAGCGAAGTTGAACCATTTATTATGCATAGAAATATAAATAATAATAATAATGATGATGATGATGACGATGATCATCAAAAGAATATATTTAGTATATTCTTTAATAATCCATTTGTTCACAGTGAAAATGGATATGAATCGTCTGAAGAAAAAAACGATGATGATGAGGAAGTCACAACCATGCAAGGAGAAATTCTTGATTTAACAAAATCTTCTGAAGAGAAGTCACAAGACGATGTAATCGATATTTCCGAAAAGGATATTGAAGAATTGGCTGCTTTAATGATAACTCTAAGTGCCATAGACGATTTAATTGAAATTTCAAATAAAACACCACAATATGGCGAAGAAACTGAGGACGAGTTCAAATCCAGGGAAGTCGATGAATTTTTAAAATTATTCACTTCCATTTTAGATGAAATTATAAAAGAGGAACATAAAACAAGTTCTAGTAATGAAGATAAAGACAACAATGACAATGATAATGACGATACTACACCCAAAGACGATAGCAATGAAGAGAATGATGATGAAGATGTTACTACTCCCAAACCTGATAGTGATGAAGAGAACGATGATGATGATGAAGATGTTACTACTCCCGAAACTAATAGCGATGAAGATAATGATTACGATATAACTACACCCAAAAATGATAGCGATGAAGATAATGATGATAATAACAACGACGATACTGATGATAACAGCAACAGTAAGGAAAATGAAATTGATTCATTCGATCTAACATTCCACAGCATTGATGATGCTGATCAGGAACAAAATCTTAACGATCACAAATACGAAATTGTAGATCCAACCGTAACACAAGAAATAAAACCCACCAGTTCACCCTATACGTCAACGAATTTCGATGACAACAATGTCATCCAGGAATATGTTGAACTACGTCAAAATGTCGACACCGAACAAGATACTCTAATAACGAATGAACACAATTTGGATAAAGATTTCTATAATATAATTTCAAACAATTACAACGAAGAGAGTATTAAAAGATTTGAGAAGGATTTTTTCCTAGTTCGTGAAAATTTGGATAGAATCAAGCGTAATATAAATGCCATGGAAAATCTGAGTTCTAAATTGTATTTACATAAGTTGGTTAATGATGCTGTTAAAAATGTTCGTAAATAAGACGTAAAATCAAATTATTCTGAATTCTCTAAAAGCAAATATCTAGCATGTAATGAAATTATTATTTTGTCTATATTTAACGAAAATAAATTAAATATACTTATTATAAACTGTGATAAAAATGTCATATCTTTTAATTCAATAACAAGTAAGAGTGCTGTATTTGGTCTTGTTGGTTCTAATGTACCTTTCAGCATTTGTATATATTTTAATAAAAATTTAACCCACTTATTCACAAACAAAATTTTTATTTTATAATCGGTTTATAAATTATATTTTGTACAGAAATTTTGTTTTATAAACCGTTTATAAAATAAAAATGTTGTTTGTGAATAATGTTTCTTTTATTTTAATGTTTATTTTCTTAATTTTGTCATGAATAATATTTTTCTGTCAAATCCACATATTTTACTGTATTTAAAATCCTTCAACTATCTATCGATCTATCGATCTATCTATCTATCTATCTATCTATCTATCTATCTATCTATCTATCTATCTATCTATCTATCTATCTATCTATCTATCTATCTATCTATCTATCTATCTATCTATCTATCTATCTATCTTATCTATCTATCTATCTATCTATCTATCTATCTATCTATCTATCTATCTATCTATCTATCTATCTATCTATCTATCTATCTATCTATCTATCTATCTATCTATCTATCTATCTATCTATCTATCTATCTATCTATCTATCTATCTATCTATCTATCTATCTATCTATCTATCTATCTATCTATCTATCTATCTATCTATCTATCTATCTATCTATCTATCTATCTATCTATCTATCTATCTATCTATCTATCTATCTATCTATCTATCTATCTATCTATCTATCTATCTATCTATCTATCTATCTATCTATCTATCTATCTATCTATCTATCTATCTATCTATCTATCAAAAAATTTATTATGGACTTGATGAAACTTAGTTCCATATATGTTTAAAGATATTACTAATTGGAAGTATCCTCATTACGGAAGCAAAATTTAGATTTTCGCAATTTACTAAACCCCTATTTCAACTAGTTTGAAATTATTGTTACCCTAAACCTGTTTTCGTCAAATGAAGCCCGATCATTACGAAATTGGGCATCATTACGACTTGTATTAAACTTAGTTGTATCAATTTTTCACGAGATTCTAGTGTATGTAAAACACCAATTCGGTTTGTTCTGATATATGGGGACTATGAAAATTTATGAACCGATTTCTACCATTTTCAATGGGCTTAGTTCTTATGTATGTCAAGTTATCGTTATTGAAACAGATAGACGATGTTTTCGAATCTTATAAATAGATTCAATTCTGTCAATCTACTATTCTTACTTATATATACATATATATGACGTATGTATATTGAAACAAAGGTTTTGAATAGTTCACAATATATTCAAATAAAAAATTTCTACATGTAACAGCTTGTACCGATAGCACGAGTACTAAGTAAAGGTGTTTTTAAAAATGTCACACATTTGCCATTCATTTGATAATAAAATAGTCATAAAAACCATTTAACTACTAGTGTTAGGGTGGTTATATTATACCAAACCCCAAACACCTAAAATTTAACCGATTATTTTCAAATTAATCCGCATTCATCCAGATTAACTTTAATTCCCTTAATTTCGCTTGTATATAACATTTTAAATTATTTGAAGAATAAAACCACCCTAATGTATTCTGATAAGAAAATATAATTTAAACTAGTATTTTTGAGATTTTGTAAACAACAGTCGCATTATCAACAGTCCAAAAACCTCGCATTATAATTAAACCATCCGATTGAATTCTATCAGTATATAATTCGATTAAGTACGAATACAAAGAAAAATTTAAATAATGAGAATCTTTACAGTCACATTCTTGCTCATAATATTTCCATTAATTTTTACTCTGGCCAAACCATTACAAAGTTCCGAAGTGAATGGAAAGAAGAATTCAAAGTTAATATTTGGACCAATAGAAGAAACTAATTCTAATTACCTCGCTGGAGAAATACAAATGGAGGTAACAGTTGCTAGTCAGCCAATATATTTCCGACAAAGGAGTGATAAAGCGATAAAACTGGATAATGTTACAGCGGTATAATTAATTGGAATTATATTTTTTGTGAAATAAAAACTTAATACATTTGCAATAAATATTAAATATGTGTTTGTAATTTAAAACAATTGAGAGAGTTGTAATCGGCAGTGTCGAATATTATATACCCAACATCGTTAAGTTTAAATGAGTTTCTTAAAGTAACTCTATAATAGATTAGAAGCAATTACCGACCGGTACTGTCGCAATTGAGTACCGCGATTTAATAAATTATGTAAAGTTGTATAATTAGTTATAATTAAGTATGTACACAGAAAAAACTAAAAATATGTTTCAATTATCAAAATAATTGTATCAAGCAAGTTTTGCACCTATAACCAAAATGATGATATCAATTATCAAATTTGTAAAAAAATTAAAAAAATACTTTTTTTTCCAAATAACGAATTAATCAGAACAATTAATATCAATAATTGAGACAAAATTTAAAATAGATTAATTCATTAATTGTATAAATTAAATATTTAATAAAAATAAAATCTAATTTTTATTAATTTATAAGTTTGTTTGGTAAAAATGTATTAAAAACCAATTAAGTTGATGATTAAAACAATCAAATTATTAATTGATTACTCACAATGTTAAAGGAATGCTTGACCTTTAACAATGCGTTGAGCATTTACAAAAAATATCACTTTATTATCAAATTTGAACATATAAAGTGTTTTATAAATTGTCATGAAACTTGAATATTATATGCCTAAAATCGTATTGACTATTTAAGAATTATATACATTGTTAGCATAAGAAAACAAAATAAAATATTTAAAAAAAAACTAAAATAGAAAAGTTGGCCAGAAAATTTTTTTCAATCAATTAAAAAACTAATTGAATCAATTAAAAATTTAATCAAATTTGTAAACTTTGGTTTTAAACAACGAGATAATTAAGACAAATAAAAAATTGCTTAAATTAAAATTAAAGAAAGAGAAAAACATGTTAATTGAAAATAAACTACTGATAATTTTTTCTGTTTATAAATATGAAAAAACATTTATTTCGGTGTTATGGTAATATGGCTTTCATTACGGACCAAACTCTATTGAATTTTATAGATTATCTCGTTTCTCACACAAATCATTTATGCCCATTTTTATCTTAACTAATATTTAAAATGTTATATAAGAAGAGCATAAGGAATAAAAAGCATTTCTAAATGGCGGGTCCGTTTAGGATAAAATTTGAAAGGAAGTAACTATGCGGTATTCCTGTTTAAGGTTTGATCTTCCAAATGCTATAGGGTTGGCTCAAAGCTGAGAACTTTCCAGATATTTGTGTTCCTATAAAACTCTTTTGTGTCGACTTTTGTTACTCTACTGCTTGTATAAAGCCAGTACGATTGCTTTATAATTACTTATTTATGATACTTCTATGGGGGCTAAGTGAAAGCGTTAACCGATATTGCTCAAGAGAATAGGTTGCAAACTAAAAGCTTAAATTTCGTTACATACAACAACAAAATCTTGTGAGTCCACTCAGAATACGTACCATCATACTGACATCGGACTTGCTCATTTTAAGGAGATTTCTCGTCTTGCTCTTATTAGAGTCACCCCATAGGATTTTTGTGGTTCTACCCACCGTTTCATTATTCCAAGAGGCCTTATGGGATTCTCTTATTCATATTTTTAATTCACCTTTTGTAGCGTCGAAAGGTTTTGTGTTTGTCAGGTTAACTACCTCGAGCTCCCTTCCCTTTAAAGCTATTACATTCGCCCTTTCGAATACTCCCGAGTGACCTGGTACCCATATGACCAACCTTTGGGAGAATATTCAGTTAAAGCTTTCTTACAATCCAATATGGTCTTTGATTTAATTCTATCACCTGATATCGCCCTAATTGCCTGCTGGCTGTCGGTAAATATATTAAGACCTATGGGCGCCATATTTATTCTAATCCAATTTACACATTCCGTTATTGTTTGAACTTCTGCCTAGAAGCTTGTGTTATGATTAGGTAAACGGTTTCTGGGTACCTTCAATATAGAACCCCAGGCCCACTTTGTCCCCCAATTTAGAGCCATCCGTGTAGCAACGGATTCTTACTGGTATTTGCTCTAATGTTCCGCTTGACCAAGACAAAGCAATGCACCCGATTATTGAATAATAAGCTTGAATTGAATAATAAGCTGAATTTTATAAAGCCAATTTGTCATAGTAGGACTAAGACACATTTCATGCCAATAGTTCTCCTACATATCGCCCAGCATCGATGTGCCTTGTTGATCCTATACTCTATGTGGTGTCCCCACTTTAATTTCCGGTCAAAGATTACACCTAGTACTTAACATTGTCTGTCACCGGTATCTTCTTGTCCAGGAAGCAGGGTTCAGTATACGTAGAAATTTTTGTCTTTCTTGTGAAAAGACAGATTTCTCCTTAGCTCTTCTAGGAAAGGATCCAAATTACTTGTGTAACCCAGAGTAAAGGTGACAAAATGCCATCCTGTGGTATACCGCGAAATACCTTATTCCTGATAGTTATAACATACATCTCACGGCTTGTCCATCCTTGTTCCTTAGCATGTAGTTGATCCAGGGATCCCCCGGTCAACATAAAACTGGTCTAGGGATGGTGTAGAGTAAATATTTAAAAAGAAATTTAAATTATTGTCGATCTTGATCAATTTATTTCACTTATTCCTTACATACTTAATCTTATTTTGGAAATGTGTAATCTGTTTTGAAAAAAAAAATATAATCATCGCCTTCACCTTGTTTTTTAATTACCAGGGGAACTAAAAAATATGCTCTAAAAAACAAAAACTATAAAAATATGAACTTTATGCAGATTTTTTTAAAAGTAGTTGGAATATGTACTAAGACGTAAACAAAATCTAGGAACAATATTATTAGTTCCACAAAAACTTCTATAATTCTATTTCGGTGGAGAGAATAATGATTTTTCTTCATAATTGTGGAAGCGTTATGGAGTTGGAACCAATTCTATGGTACGATTCTAGAACTAGTTTTTTAATCAATGTTTTTATTTCGAATTTGCTAGCGTCAGAAATAATTCTAAGGAAGTTCCACTGAAAGGGTTTCAGAATTCTAAAACTAGTTATTTTTTTAATTAAAATTTATATATTTTTTTTATACCCTCCACCACCATCAGTGGTGATAGAGGGCATATAAGTCGTTCCGTGTGTAACACCAAGAAATATTCATCATAACGTAAAAAGTTAGAGTAAAAATTTCAGACTACCACGGAAAAAAATACGTTTTTTTCCTAATTCTGTTGAAGATTTCTCAGAAACTACCAAAGATTTTGCGATGAATTTTGTCACACTTCACTTTTTTAGGGCAGTGATCAATTATGTTCAATATCTTTACAATCGATCCAATATTTCCCATAGCCCCCAAATTAGGAAATTAGTTTATCGTTAATAATCAAATATATCGGTATCAACACCAAATGTTGTACATACAAATACAATATGAACAGAAATCATACTACCAACGTAGATCTCAGTCGGTCATAGCTCCCATATAAGGTCCACTTCCGAAAATCACCTAAACGCACATATTTCATTGATGAATAAAGCTATTGTGATAAAATTCGAGCTGGATATGTTTTGTGTACATACAAATCATTCTACCAAATTTTTTACGGATCGGTCCATTATTGGTCATAGCTCCCATATAAGGCCCACTTCCGAAAATCATTTAAAAGCTCATATTTCATTGTCAAATAAATCTATTTTGATACAAATATGTTTAGTCTAAATATAAATCACTCTACGAAATTTTTTCCGGATAGGCCCATAATTGATCATAGCTCCCATATAAGGTCGACTTCCGAAAATCACTTAAACGCATATATTTCATTGAATTATAAAGCTATCGGGATAAAATTGGATATGTTTTGTATACATACAAATCTTTCTACAAAATTTTTTACGGATCAGTCCATTATTGGTCATAGATCCCATATAAGGCCCACTTCCGAAAATCACTTAAAAGCACATATTTCAATGTCATGTAAAACTATCTTGATAACATTCTACACTTATATGTTTTGCCTAAACATGATTCACCCTACGAAATTTTTTCTGGATAGGCCCATAATTGGTCATAGCTCCCATATAAGGTCCACTTCCGAAAATCACTTAAACGCATATATTTCATTGAATTCTAAAGCTATAGAAATAAAATTCGACTTAAATAAGTTTTGTGTACATACAAATCATTTTACCTCTTTTTTCTCGGATCGGTCCATTATTGGTCATAGCTCTCATATAAGGTTCAGTGAGAATCACTAAACGCACATATTTCATTGTCAAATAAAGTTATCTTGAGAAAGTTCGACACTTATATGTTTTGTCTTTACATAACTCACTCTACGAAAATTTTTCGGATAGGCCCTTAATTGCTCATAACTCTATAAAGTCCACTTCCTAAAATCACCTAAACTCACATATTTCATTGATTAATAAAGCTATTGGAGTAAAATTAGACTTGATCTTTTTCTACATATAAATCATTATACGAAATTGTTTCCTGATCGATGCATAATTGGTCACAATTCCCATATAAGGACCATTTCTGAAAATTACTTAAACGCACATTTTATACATAGGTATACAATTTTTTCTGGATCGGTCCATATTTGGTCACAACTCCCATATAAGGACCATTTCTGAAAATTACTTAAACGCACACATATACATATACATATGTAGGTATAAAATTTGACATATGGAATTTTTTCCGGACCGGTCCATAAGTTGTCTTAGCTCCCATATAAGGTTAACTTTTGAAAATCACTTAATACCACTTAATTCGTTATTAAATTATTATATCCGGATAAAATTCGACATAATTATGTCCTGTGTATAGATAAATCATTCTAAATTTTTCTGGACCTAATCAAAATTAGTTCGACAAAAATTTTGGCGAGTTATCTAAAAATTAGATAGTTAGATGGGTTTCAATAAAAAGTAGATTGCTGGTGGAGTATATTTAAGATTCGGCATAGCCGAATATAGCACTCTAACTTGTTTAAATATAAAAAAACATGCTGCATAAAAACAAAATATGTATGTGTGAGCAAAATATGCAATAATAAGCAACATTAAGTAAAATATGCAAAAATATGCTGTAACAAATCGATTAAAATATTGCCTGAAATGGACAGATGACTAAGTCAAGTGTATATGACGCGTAACAAAAAATATTTTTGGTTGCCCTGACAATTACATTATACACTTTTCCCAGAATTGACAATCTCTAAAAATTAAATTTCCAGTAAATAAAATATAATAAAATGTGTATGTGTCAAAAAGGCAAATCCAATTATCGCTTTATATAGAAATATACATATGTATGTAACTACATATTCAAATATAAAGTGGAAATTTCTTACAATATTTCCATAGTCACTTATAAATTCCATACTCAATAAATACTTTAATTAATATATTAATAATATTAGTTTTGTTTCCAATTAATATAAAATGAAATTGGTTTTATTGATTTTATTAATAACAATATTCTTCTATGACAACTGTCTGGGAAAATCCGTAAACATAAATGTGGATCAATTTTCCAATTATAACGAAATTTCCGATGACTATAATGAAGTGGATTCCAACAGCGTTCTAAATCAAGAAATGCGTAGAAGATTCCAACAGAAATATAAGTATTTGCTAAGTTTAAATTCTCATGAACTGGAAGAGTATATGAAAATAAATCGTAAATATATGAAAATTTAAAAATTGTTATTATGAAAATAAATAAGCTATAAGCGAAAAATTCAGAATATGTATATTTATATTGAAACAATTAAATCTGTTTGAAATACAAAAAGAAGTTATATTAACATACAAAGATAGATTTTGCTCATTTACTAAAAAACTGGCATAATCCAAAAAAAGTTGTTCCGAGAAAAATTGCTTCGAATCACTTTTAAACAAATCAAAGGATTTGAAAATATTAAACCAGAATCAGATAGTAGATGTTTCTCATTTGAATTTAAATTTTATTTATGTAATAAATAAAAAATCGATTTCGCACCAAAAATAATAGACGTATTTAAAATTTGATAAAACTTTATAAAAGACTTTAGTATGACTCATGTTTTGAGTCACTTGAGTACTAGACTCAGTTCAAAAAACGCAAATTCTGGATTATGCTGGTATTGGTGAAAATGAGCGATATGTATGATTTAAATAAAGATATCGGAAAGGATGCAATATGCGACCAATTTAACTTCCAAATTTTGTCAAGAGGGCTTACCATTAACCTTTCAAAAGAAATTCTTGTACTCAGAAACTCTCTGAGCCAACATTAAAAGGTCCGACAATTAAGTTTTCCGAAGAAGTTATATACTAACATTCTTGATAAGACCCTTAATATATATCCATTACTACCTAGGGTTCTATAAATCGACTTTCGATAGTCGAACAATCGACTTTTTGTCGAAAAAAGTCGAAAAGTCGAAGTTGACTATTTTGTTCCAAAAAAGTCGATAACTCGACTTTTCATATTGTCTATGAAAAAAGTCAAAAAGTTGACTTTGTAAATAAAAGTCGGAAAGTTGAAAAATCGAAAAAAGTCGAAAAGTCGGAAAAACTTGATAATAGTAGAAAGAAGTTAAAAATATTCGAAAATTTTAAAAAAGTGGAAAAAAAGTCAAAAACTCGAAAAAAGTCAAAAAATAGTCGAAAAAAGTCGAAAATTTTCGGATAAAGTCGACTATTTATAAAATACTAAAAGTCGACTTTTAATTAAATGAAAAAAGTCGAAAAATCTACTTTTCATAAAATGCAAAAAGTTAAAAAGTCGACTTTTAACTAAATGCAAAAAGTCGAAAAGTCAACTTTTCGTTTCATCTATAGAACCCTATTAATACCAACAAAGCCATCATAACATTATATGACTGTCAAAGTCTACTTGGTAGTACATGGGGTCTCAAGCCAAACCATAATAAATCCCATAGCGACCTACGCCGCTCTGGCTTGGTGGCAAAAAGTGGAACAGGTCATAACTTGGCCTCCCCTGACAAGATTTATCTTCTCATTTGTGTTTCTATAAGTGGAGCCATGAGACTTGTTCCATGTATGCCATGGACGTTATATTGCACATTCCAGCACTTCATCTTCTTATCAAGGACGATCTGCAAGCAATTCGCGTACCAGGTATTGACAATTTAAAAACTGGTGACTTGGTTGCACATATGAGAGACTTGTTCCATGTATGCCATGGACATTATATTGCACATTCCACCACTTCATCTTCTTATCAAGGACGAAGCTTGCAGATCAGCAATTCGCGTACCAGGTATTGAAAATTTAAAAACTGGTGACTTGGTTGCACATATGAGTATACTGAAATTATTCATAAACGATCCATATATTCGTGTTCCCGATTGTGGGCCACCATCTATGGTCTTCGTTAGATCATTTGAGATTATCATACCGAACAGGCACAAGTGAACTGACCAAACTTGGTAGCAAGAAAATGCTGATCAAGTTTGGTTCATAGATGGGTCCAAACAAATAAATGGCGAAACAGAAGCGGGCATTTGAGGACGCAACTTCCAAAAGGCCTTCCCCATGGGATATTAGCATTCCGTCTTTCAAACGGAAATATACGCCATCTTTACTTGTGCTAGAGAGTATTTAAGAAGAAGAAACAAGGCATCAAAAATGTTTATAATGTCGGATTGCCAAGTATCATTAACCTCTTAATGTCATAGGAAATTAGGTCGAAAAGCTACTAGCGCTAAATAAAAGTGATCTTAGAGTACTATCGGGATTATTTATTGGACATTGTGGTCTTAGATACCATCATTTCACTCTAGGCAACTCTATAACGAATCTATGCAGATTCTGTGGCCAACAAGAAGAAACCTCAGAAGATATTCTATGTAACTACCCATTATTGGGGTCTCGTAGAGCTAAGATTTTGGGGCTGCCCCAAAAGAAATTTTCAATCTCTCACCAACAAAAACAGTTACTTTCATGCGTGAACTAAAATTATTATGGTGAACCAACGAGCTGCACAAAATTTCCACACTCGGGTCGAATTGCTTTATGCCCTTCAATCTAGTCTAATCTAATCTATCTGCATACCCACCTGTTGAAAACACTATAGGTTCCGAACGGAAGAAACTAAAGGCTGAAATTTCCAACATGTCGGTATTGAATTTGGGAAATATCACACCATAATTTTACCTAGACCCCATATATATGGTATAGGTTAGGTTACTGGGGCAGTTGACAAGAGAGTCGACTCACTCCTTGACCGACCAATGGGAAATTATATGTCCATAATCAATACGGAGTTAAACCAAATGATTCTATTCACTACAACCATCCTCGATAGATCCACTGTGTCGTGCAGCGCCGCACTACTTAGTACTGATAGTCGAGAGGGCGGAACAGTGACAATTTTTTAATAGTTTCTTCCTCGTCTTTATCATGACAACTTCTACAGAAGTCGTTGTATGGAAGATTCAGTCTTTACAGTGCCCTGTCAGAATAACTACTAATATTCGTAGCCTAACTTTTGAAAGCAACAACAAACTAACAAACAAACCTTCTACCATCATAGAGTGGCCACGTCTGTCTAGAAGTTGAGCAAATGGACAGGGATCTCCTTTTGATCGTAGCAAGTGTATTTTCTGAGGTGATTAAATCGTGCGTTTGCCCTTAGATTCTGCATGAATGAAATTTCACATACTTACGTAAATAGATGTCGAGTTTAAGTGTTGAATTTGATCCCCATGGGCCCACCAGAGAAACGAAAATAACCTCTTAATTGTTGAGTTTATCTTTCTATTATAGATACAAATTTTTAAGTCCGCCAAGAATTAATCCTGATTTCGGAGAAAATCTGATCTCATGAAATCTTTTACTAGACCTACATAGTACATAATGTACTATTTCACATCGAGGGTATATTCACTTTTTGTAATTTAGTCACATCATTGCTTAGGGTTTATTTTTATAATCTGTCTCGTCTCTATTTTAGCCTATGGATCTAACTACGTCTCTGTAAATTACAATAAACAAAACAAAAAAAAAACGTCTATACAAATTAATGATCATTTTGACCTATTACATGCGAAAATGAATAAAAATGTTGTCTTATCAACGTAAAGCCTTATTCGTATAAATATAAATTACGTTTTAAAAATAAATAGGAAAAATTCTTTAATGTCTTGATGATCAGAAGAACACAAAAAAACTGCAACATCTAGGAAAATACTAAATAGTACAGACTATTTGTTGGATTTTTTCCGAAAGTAAATACAAACAAATTATTGAGAATTTTAAAGATTATTTATAAGTTAAAAATAAAAACTTCGCATTGTTTTGTACGCAATTAATTTTACGAAGAAAAGATGAAAGATCGCATAAATATATAAACAGCGCAAAAAATTTAATAATATTTTGATTCGAGTGATATGGCTTAATTTGTGATGATAAACATTCGATTCGTTTGGCTTAGAGTTTTAACTTAGGGGGTTTTCAATATTATTATAGTAACCGGTTATTTATTAAAGAAGATTCTGGTTTTGTACCGTTTTAAGATAAAAATCATGCCTTTACGACTATATATATTTGAAAGCACTTATAGATATATATTTTTCCTAAAATTGGTGATGTTGTACCTTTTATTCAGAGACCAAAGTAATAATTTTCTGCAGGATTGAGCTGCGCTTAATCCCATTGAACTTTCATATGGCATAAGGGATTTTATAAATAAAAATGACTTGGCACTGTTACAGGGGTCGCCACTAGGCTAGACAGGTTACATTCTGACAATGACTCTGGCAACCTCTAAGGTATGAATTACTCCTTTAAATACTCACTAGAAGGGGTTGTAACGTGGTAACCTCTAAGACGCTGAAACTTTGGAAATTGTGACCTATAACGGAAAGTTGAACAATAAAGACTGGCGAAGTACAAGTTCCCTCTTCGGTATATTAAGTCGTTGAGAATAAGCTCATGGGGCACAATCATGTCTATCGCATATGGAATTATGCGTCTACCTTATCATAACGACAGATGTTCATATAATAAAGTAATATGTGAAATTAAATTAAAATTATGATCGAAAGAAGGCCAGTTGGTATATTGAAATAGTGAATAAGCCCCGTAAAGAGCCTATGGGGCAAAAGCAAGATGAGAAATCTCCTCGGGACGAGAAGCCTCCTCCTTCTAAGTGAACATAGACGATTACGGACACAATTGTACTAAATTGGACAAGCGGATTCATTCATATGAATGTGGATATTGAAACTTTTGGACACTTGACTTTTGACATTGCTAGGCTTTCGTCGAAATAAGATCCAAATATAATGGGAGTGTTTTTATTCCAGATGTAACATCCATCACGAACAATGACCCAATGAAATTGTGAATACTAATGTAGTGATGTTCAGGTCGATCCGGACAGGTCGATCCGGGATTGATATATTTAACGAAAACCAGAAGGTAATTTGGGCGATATCAGGTAATAAGGTTAAATTTAAGACTGTATTGAATTGATAGGGAGCACTGAAAGTATACTCTTCCACAGATAAACTTTGCATAAACATTTGGGCGCCAAGCCATTCCGGAATAATCAGCTACGAAAGAGTTTTAATTAATATTTAAGATATAATTAAAAATATGAGCGAAAAAACTCATAAGGCCGCTTGGGAACGGCGGGTAGTACCGCAAATATCTTATGGAATTACTCTAACAAGAGCAGGACGAGAAGTTTCCTCAGAATGAGCTATTCCGTAATTTGTATAATGGAACGGAATTACAGACAAAGCTGTGTAGAATTGGATGAGCGGATTCAGATGAATGTAGACCATATTTAGAGAACTCTTTAACACTTTACTTGTCAATTCCAGACTTCCGTCGAAATTAGATCCAAATATCTTGAGAGCTATGTTATTCCAGTTGTAACATCTCTCACGAACATTGTATGAAAAAAAAGCTATGAAATTGTGAATATTACTGTAGTGGAGGTCCGGTCTACTCGGTCAAAGACTGATCAATACAGCATGACATGATCATTAAGCTAAATATCAAGTTTCATGCTAAGGCTCATGGAACTCAAACTTAGTATACAGCTTAGTTCCAACATAATAGTAAGTACGATCCATTAATAACGCATTGTTTAATAATCCATATGAATTCGACAGAGTGTCATACATCTCGACCTTTTTAAGTTCGTGGTGAAAGCCTAGAGACTGCCTATGTTGACTTTAGTGGTTGACGCGTCGAGTTTTAGTTATATATATCCCACGGCCTTACCAATAGCGTAAATTAGGAAACATATGTATCTTGGCTTATCCTAGGAAACCATCAATGAAGACTAAGATCGAGTTATCCGGTGTTTGCACACCACTGTTCTCTTGATGGCATTCTGATTTGGGACTCCCAAATTGGGAGGTCCCATTAAAGTTTAGTAAATGTAGTCTCGGTCTCCCCATTTCTGCTGGAATGGTGCGATGAACCTATGTGATCATATTGTTGTACTCCTGACACTTTAAGACTAAGAGACGATTTAGCAGAAATGCATACAATATTAAAGCAGTGCTTCCTGACTGGCCTGAGGCGTTCACATTCGATTCTCATCATTACATTTCCACGAGAACTATTTGAGTTTCTTTGGCAACTCTAAACTATCAAATCTATGTGATTAGAGGTCTGACTGAATTGACTTTTTTCGTCATTCTACTAAATTACTCTATAGTTGGTGCATAATTGTCCCAAATCAACTTTTATCAATTGGAAAATTTGGCTCAGTAGAACTAATAAATACCCAATGTTTCCCCTTAACAATGACGTATAACAAGTAAATCGAATAATCGATTAACTGAACTGAAAGTAACTAGAATGTTAAGACAAACTGATAAGAAATTGCTGAAAATCAATAAAAACTTAATAGGAATTTATGTTAATGGAACAGTATACAAACGAATTGAGCCGTAAAAACAACGTTGCGAATTTAAACGAAAGTGTTAAGAAATTGTTTTTATTAATTTATATAAATAAGCTATTTTTTTGCGCAAAAACAGGATAATGAGATTATTAACATTGTGTGCAGTATTGAGTGTGATACTAGCAGTATCCTTGGCTAGTCCGGTTAAAAGACAAATCCGTGATGTATCCGATGATACATCGTCTTCGGAAGAGAAAGAAGAGATCAAAGTGAATAATATTGTGAAGGACAATAATGAAGACGGAGACAACAACTCTTCTGGTTCTAGTGAAGAAACGAACAAGAAGCATAATATTGTAAAAGATGATCCTCAAGAGGGTAGCAGTTCGGAAGAGGTGGCAGATAAACCCAAAGAACATCATGTTATAGTAGTGGTTGATGATGATGAAATTTTGGATATTAAGAAGGTAGCTAGTAGAACCAAAAGATCATTTGATATCGAAAGCACATCACATTCCCATAACCATTTAAAAGTTAAAGATGAAGGTTCTATTAAATACGATAAATATTTGAAATTGCAGCGACTTAGACGTGCTCTAGAGAGTGAAGATGGTTACTTGAAACGTTTAGGACGCAGTGCAGATACTTCGGAAGAGAATTCTTCTGAAGAGGAGAAAAAGGGTAAAAAACCTGCTGCCAATGAACAGCATAATGAGGCTGGCCATGAGAATGCTGCAGGAGCAGAAGAAAAACATGCTAACGCTCCAGCTGAAAACACAGATGCAGCACCAGCTGATAACGCAGAGGCCGCACCAGCTGAAAAACCAGATACTGCTCCTGCTGAAAAACTAGATGCAGCTCCTGCTGAAGCTGAAGCTAAACCTGAAGAGGAACACGTTAAAACTGATGCGGCCAGACGTAGAAGAAGTGTTGATGCCTCCAGCGAAGAAAATCAATCTGAACAGGAACAGGATGTTAATGAAGTCTTTATTTTCAGCAATGAAAATCAACAGGATTCCGAAGAGAATTTCAAAACTGATCAATTGAAAAACAATGAGTATGTACTTATAAAAGTTAATTATGATTTGGAAAATGTAGAAAAGTCTCTGGAGAAGAATACTTCAAATGAGGATTATGCCCAAGGATGTGGAGGCAGCAATGGTAATCAAGACGAAGATTCAAATGAAAATTCGAATGAAGACAATGAAACCACAAATAATGCACGATAAATTTTTGAAATTGTTAAAAACTATATATTTATAATTAAATAAACAATTATGTATAAATAAGTAAAATAAAATAATTTTTAAATAAAATAAAACATAAATAAATTTAGAATTTTTTAAAAATATTTTAAAATTTAAAAGATATTTAGAATACAATCATTTTGAAAAAACAAAAAATTAAACCAACTTAAGTACTTTTTCCCTATAGCCACAAACTTATTCATGTACTTAGTAAGTGCTACTAGTTTTTAAACACACGAAATGTTTTTTTATATTTAAATTTTTTTTTTTTGTTTCATTATCAAGGTTTTAACACATTTTTTTTCTTATCAGGGCTTTTTAGTCACTCATGCAAACATTAACATGTATGATGACTTTAATCATCTTCACTGTCAAAGTACAATTAATGAAAAAAAAAAAAAAAACAAAAAGAAATTGTAACATTAGTAAGAACAAAAATGCATACATATTTAACAAATAGTAAAGTAAATAGCTTTAGATTAAATTGAAGAGATAAGAAATATTAGAAAAAATATTAGACAATTTCACCAAACATTGTTTACTACCCGCCCGTCACATCGTAGATAAAAACCTACATACTTTATGGTTGTTATTATTAAAATTTATACCACAGGTTTTGTCAAAATTTTAACTGAGTACTCACTGTGATTCACGATCTTGGCTGGTGTACAAACGGAAAGTATACTGACTTTGTCAATCCATCTGTAACACATCCAAATATACATATGTATTTATTCCAGGTTCTTTTTTACTCCGGGGAAAAGAGGTGCTACCAATACCTCTAGTCTGCCGGGACTATAAACTGGTGATGATCAAATGTATCGTCGGCCTTTCCTTGGAATGATTTGTCATGGGGTCTAACCAGAGTACCATATAATCTGGCACTATGGGTGGCCAGTTGTCCGCAGGACTTGTCCTGGCTGATCAGTTGTGGTTCCTTCGGGATCCACGTAGTGGCTGTGGTTTATACCCAAATTCGCGGGGAGAGAATGTTGGTTCAAGGACGGATCCAAATGCCATATATGTCTGGATTCTCTTTCCGGTGCTGTTGCCATCTCAACAGATGAAACTAGGTGATGTGACAGAGCAACTTATGCTGGATTCCTTAACCCGTTGAGTATCTCTTACTCTTCGCAAAGTAGGGCGCCAGTATAGGTTGAGGAATTTTCAGGTTGACACTTAGTTGCTGTTGCCTGTCATTCCGTAGATCGTTCTTTATGGTCTGAGAATTGAACTGATGTAATTGGTGAACGATCGGGAAAGACTCCTCCGCCCGACAGGAAACAAGTATTGATTTAGTGGAACTTTTACTTCTCCTTCGGAACCAATAACGAACAATCGGGAAAGACTCCTCTGCCCGACAGAAGACTACTAATGATTTAGTAGACCTTTTACTTCAGGGAAGTTCTCGGTGCTGTTGGCATCTCAACAGAATTCATATTGTTTAATGCTACGCTACTTATGGTTGAGGTCCGTTCCCTCAACTTGTCGGGGCATTTATTGGGTTTATTGGTTTTTGGAAATATCTACATTCAGAGGGATCCTGATTTATTGGCTGGGTATTTCAGACTACCAAATACGTCTCTAGGTGCTATTGACGAATCAACAGAGCCATCTCAGTAGTGTGGTTGCACGGTCCTTAAGAAGTTAAGGTATGCACTGGAATGGGTCATTAGTTGATGGGGATTGCATTTTAAATAATGCAATCTTGCATGACATCATAAGGGTGGTCTCCTTCCGGTATACCGGAAACTCAAATAGTTCTCATGGAAACGATCCTGATTTAATGGCTGGATATTTCAGACTACCAAATACGTCTCTAGGTGATGTTGCCGAATCAACAGAGCCATCTCAGTAGTGTGGTTGCGCGGGCTTTAAGAAGTTAAGGAATCCACTAGAATGCGTCATTAGTTGATGGGGATTGCATTTTAAACAATGCAATCTTGCATGACATCATAAGGGTGGTCACCTTCCGGTATACCGGAAGAATGATTTCACCTGATGTTGGGGTTGTCGCCCCTTCTATTGACTTTAGACCAGTGATTGTTTTTTTTTCTTTCCGGGTTTGCATTGGGATTGATCCCATGCTGCCTGTCACTCCGCAACGGGGCTACTATGGCAAGAGATTAGATTTCTCCAGCAAAGTGCTTGTACATGGACCGGCTGAGCCATGTACAACCTGCGTTCTTTATAAAAGGATTCAGGGGCTCATGGTAGACCGTCTCTAGTCTACCCAGTGGATGAAAGAGACCACGGTGAAATAAGGCGGTCAAGGCAGGACTTCTCGTTAAGCACGCGACATGTATTACTCGAGGCTGTACGTGCTTAATTTCAGTTCAATATTATAGAAAACTCAAAAAATACCTCTTGATGAACAAAAAAGTACCAAAAAATCCTTTATTAGTCTTATTTTCCAGATTCATGATTCTAGATTTAATATTATAGAAAACTCAAAAAGTACCATTCTCATGTACTCAGAACTCAATTTTCCTTATTCATAAAAACGTTTTTATTTTATAACAAGTTTATAAACAAAATTTGCATACAAAGTTTGATTTATAAATAGTTTATAAAATATAATGTTTAATTTCATATTTCTTGGTTTAATATTATAAAAAACTCAAAAAGTACCAGTTAAAGAACGAAAAAAGTACCAAAAATAGTCCTTGGTACCGGATTTCCAAATTACATCCCCATTAGCATATTTAGTGTCACTAAATCTAACAATTTTTAAAATGTTATCAAAATTGGCTCAATAAGTTTGAATATAATCAAATTTTCCGATAATATCCACTTTGGTACTTTGTTCTCTCTGTTGGAGTAATAAAAATGTTATTCCAAAAAAATGTCAATATCGTAGTCCATCCATCATTAAGTATTCATAAGTATATGTCAATAAATAGGAAACAAGATTAGCTAAGGTTAGGTTGATAGGTAACTACATCAAATCGGAAGAAATACCCCCAGGCCACTATCGGGCTTGATGTGAGCTTTATTTCATGGAAAATATTTGTTGGTAAAAACGGAAAACTTATATAGTATTCACTGATTTTCAGAAACTCTGTTTCGTATTCACTATTTCGTTTCCGACTACTCCCGAGGCGTAGTCCATCTGTTATGACCCTAATTGCCTTTTGCCTGTCAGTGAATATGTTAAGTCCAGTATACGCCATATTTATTCTATCCTAATTTACGCATTCCGTTATTTCTCGGACTTTTACCTGGAAGCTAGTATAGTAATTAGGTAAACGGTGGTATATTTCAGTTTCTGGGTCTTCAATATAGAACTCCATGCCCACTTTTCCCCCAACTTAGAGCCATCCGTATAGCAATGGATTCCAACGGGTATTTGCTTTAATGTTCCGTTTGACCAAGACATTCTATCTGGAATCAGTGTTTGAAAGTTTCTGACATATTCTGTTTCTGGTATGTGATCGGGCACGTCTGATGATGTGTCCAGTATTCATTGATGACGTGTCTTATAGTGACAGTTCGCCAGTTCGTCTAATGTTATGAGTAGTTCGGCTGTAAGTGCAGCCTCATATCTTATAAATGCTTCAATGGGTGGAATATCTAGCAACGTTTCCAGAGCATTGATTGACGTAATACTCATGGCACCACATATAACCAAGCAGTATGTACGATAAACTCCATGTAGTAGTTTGATATTACATTTTTTCCAAAGAAGTCCACCAGATTATTGAAGCATAAGTTAGAATTGGTCTAATTACGTTTATACAAAGCCAATGCCCATTTCATGGTTATGATTCTCCTACATAGTGCCTAGTACAACAGATGTACCTTGTTCATCCTATCCCCTATGTGGTGTCTCAATTTTTTTTCGGTCAAAGATTACAGCTAAGTAATTCTATAAAGTAGATAAATTCGTTTAAAGCGGTTTCCATAGATCGTCCCTGTACATAAGCATACTGCTCTTATAAGGGGGCCTCGTCTAGTATACGGCTTTTAACTTTACTATCGACTATTCGTTCCAAGGTTTTAAGAAGGTAGGCCTTAAGTCTTATCATCCTCTCTTTTCTACTTTTCCATATCTTTCTTTTCTTCTTACAGGTATTTTTATAAAGGGATCAATTTGGACCCAAGTAAAGCTGCATTTTGGCTACCTGTGAAAACCTAACCTAAATCTTATCGGTCGATAGGATATAGCTGTCATATAACTAGGTTTTTCTGGTTTCGAATAAATATTACCCTTTCATCCTGCCATTTAATTGGTATATGTATGTCAATTTCAAGCATTCAGTGAACATCTTTGCTAGGTGTACGGAAACCAGTTCCTCCCCCATCTCCATACAACACGATGTGTACAACTAGTGAGCGTGGAGTCGTTTATACAGATTAGCTGTTAGTGTGAGCTGACAATAACAAATTTAGATCTTATTATATAGGCAAGTTCAAGTGAATATAATTATTTTACCACGGCGGTGATATTGAAGGCGAGTACTTACCACGCTCGCTTAGAAGTAGGGTGTTAGGTAAGTACTAACAATGATCGCCTGCGAATAAGGAGTTAACATTTAAACACGCCTTTGTAAAAAAAAACACATTCAAAAACAAAATGTTAAGGCTTAAAAAGTAAGTGCTTACATATATAGTAATTTGTATGTCAATACCAGACTACTTCTATGTAATGCAACTGGTATGTAGTAGTCATTGAAAAGAATGTTTATGAGTAAGTACAAGTCATTGCCATGTGTTTTCCTGGTTATCTATGCTAAATTTTACTGTATTGCTTAAATAACGTATTCATTCTTTTGCACTGTACTGTAAAACGCAAAACTTTTCTGGAAGCTTTTTTCGCATTTTTTCCACTTAAAAAGTTTATTGACTTTTTGAGGAAATACATGTTTTTTGATTTAAAACACAAACGTATACAATTGAAAATTTTGCTACGGAATTCATTTGGGAAAATCTATTTAGTTTTTTTTGTTTTATTTCAATTCTTTGTCTGGCAAACAAAAGAACTTCGTTCAAGTGGTCTAATAATATACTAGATCTTGGCAAATAGTGTGTGTTAAGACAACAAGAAATAAGTAAACATTAAGACCAATAGGAAATGAAAGAAAAATAGTATGATAAAGAAGTATCGCTAGAGCTTTCAGATGTTTAACCGATTATATTCGCTAATATTCAACTAACGTTTTCACAAGAATCGGGTTTTTGCAGTGGAACCACTAGGAGCTTAATTAGCTACATTTTACACTTCTCGATGCTACAACAACAACCTAATGTAACCTAAAAATAAGCGCTATATGTAAAATATCTAATTATTAACGAAATTTTTCGATGTTTGTTTCATTATAGGACCTTGTTCTTATATATCATAGATCTAATAAATGAGTAAATTGTTATATTAAACTCTGGGAGAATCGGTCCAAAATTAAACCAAACATAATCCAAAACAACTCGAAATAACGAAAGTGATTTCTCTTTTTTTAAAGTTTGAAAATCTAATTATTTGATTTTATTTATTTCCAATTGGGTATTTCTGGTTATAAAAAAACAAACAAATCTTGCACATAAAATTTCTACACGGAGTGTAAACAAACCGAAAAAATAGACCTATCCCAAAATAACTTAAATTGACCCAAAATAGAATCTCTTGACACACGCTACACACAGATGGATGCCAAAGAGTGATGAAAACACGCAACTAGAATTAAGAAATTTACAAAATATATGTACATACACATACATACTTATTTGTTTAAAAATTTATTTACGAAATAAACTACTTAAAAAACTATTACTGCCACAAGAAAAAAAAAAAAACTATAAAAAACTAATGATTTTTTTATTCAAAATCTTTAGAGAGCAACGGAAAGAAAGAAAGAATGAACAAAATTTCGAATAGACCACGAAGGAATGAAATTGTAACTTTAAAAAATAATCAGTCGCTAAATTGCAGTGTAAAATAGTAAACGTGAAAAATTAAAAGAAAAAACTAAAATCGAAAATTTTTTGTGGAAAAAAAATTTTAAAAAATGTAAAATATTTTATAAAAATAATATTTAAATAAAAAATAAACTCTATAAAATTAAAGTGCAAAGTCATTTGCTTTAAAATAAATTATAAAACAATTAATATAAAAAATATATAAATATTTTATTTCAAATATTTTAGTGATCATTACGTAACTTTAAAAATTTTGAAACCTTTTTTCAAACTAAGTAATTTTAAAGTTTCAGAATGTGTGTTTTTTTATAAAACAAAAAATAAATATAAACAAACCGGCATTTAATAAAATATGAGCAAATATATTTGCTCATAATTTTATTTAAAATAAATAATGTTTTAACAATTTCATCTCATAACAAAATTTTATATATTTTATAAATTATATTTGCAAAGAGTGTCATGAATTAAGAGAAATAATTTTAAGAAAACTCTTTTCAAACAAATGAATGCTCTTAATTTATAAAAATCTGGTTAATGAGTGATTTTTTAAAATTTTGTATACCCTACACCACTATAGTTGAAAGAGCATTTTATGTGCTTGTGTTGATATGTATTACACTTAAATATTTCGGTGCCTATAATAAAAGCACTACAGTTCTGAAAGCTCAAGTTTTGTTTGAAATCTATCAATGATAGCTCATTGTCCCCTTATGGCCCCGTTCCTCTTTGTTTAAATGTTACTAAAATCAGTAGAAATCACTTAGATCTACATCTTAACTCACCTTGGTAATCCACTCTTTAAAATTTCAAAATACATATTTATGGACCATAGATGAAGAATGTTAAAATTGTTCTAAATCGGTCCAAGATTTTAAATAGTGCCCTACAAATAATCAGTCGTAATTTCAGTAAGTGATTTAGTTATACGACAATCTTAATAAAATTTAGTGGAAGTAAATTTCAATTACACACAGAAGTCGAGTGCTTTGCGTGCCAAACTTCCTAATTTCACGGTGGTACTATTTCAACCACAGAATGAACTATACGCGACCCACCACGGCACCTTTGTGACTTGCAAAGTCTAGCTTTGCCGACAAGCAGGCTTGGGGGGTAATAATTACATTTTCAATTACAATTACATTTGAAGTAATTGTAATTGAAGCTTTACTAATTACAATTACTTTTAATTGTCATTGAAGTTTTGCCAATAACAATTATTTGTAATTGTAATTAAAGTTTTGACAATTACTATTACTTGTAATGGTAATTGAAGTTTTGCCAATTATAATTACTTGTAATTGTAATTGAAGAATTACAATTACTTACAATTACTTGTAATTGTGAATTTTGCTCCTTATAATTACATGTAATTTGTAATTAGTAATACCTTAATTACAATTACAAGTAATTTTAATTGGAAAATTTCAATTACAATTACAAGTAATTGCAATTGGCAAAACTTCAATTACAAGTAATTGTAATTGGTTATTGGACAATTACAAGTAATTGTAATTGGAAAAATTTCCATTACAATTACAAGTAATTGTAATTGGTTATTGCTCAATTACACATTACAAGTAATTGTAATTGACCATGTAATGAATTACTTTGTGTAATCATTACCCCCTGCCGACAAGCTATCTATTCTCTGACCAACACTGCCTCGTTGTGTGACTTCCGAGATGCAAAAACATTAATACCGTTTACAACTATATAGATGCAACAGTATCAAGGGAAATAATTAGTAGGGAAGTAATTGGTAGATGATTTAGTTATACGGCAATCTTAATAAACTTTAGTGGAAGTAAGTTTCAATTACATATAGAAGTCGAGTGCTTTTTGTGCCAAACGGCCTAATTTCACCGAACTATACTCGACCCACCACGGCACCTTTGTGAAAGAACACGCAGTTTGAAATATTCAATAATGGCTTTGCCTGTCATTGTCTCTGACCATCGCTGCCCCTTTGCTAAACTTCCGAGATGCAAAAATATCACTTCCGTTTAAAACTATACAGATGCAATGACTTCTGTTGATTTGGCCACAGGATCTGGGGGAGTAATTTATATAGGTGTGGAAACAGCACCGAAGCTATCCCGATATATAGATTTCACCTTGCAATAGGGTTTAACCCAAAATTTTCTTCCAGCATTTTGGATCCAACCACCGCCACCACGTGCACCCCGAAGGGATCTCTCCAATACTCGGATACTCTAACCTATGAGCCGCCGGTTCTCGTGGTATCATATAGGATAGGTTCTCTGGTTCGAGGCCCAGTCAAATGATTCCAAGGAATGGCCGAGAAGTCAAATGGCATCACCAGTTTATAGTCCCGGCAGATAAGTCCCTCTTTTACCCCGAGATTGCAATAACACCAAACCATATAAAGCCTGCTTTAGAAAATATGTTTTTCGTCAATAAATCACTTAAATAATAACTGACATTACTTGGATTAAGTTACTGTAAGTTGAAAGTAGGAAGTATTTATGTATTACAGCACGTCGGAAAAAACACACCCAGATCACTAACGGACTTGTTGTATGCAACTTTCATTCAAAATGTTGGTGGAAAACCCTTATATACATATCTATCCAATGTTCAGAAACTCCCACGATATTTTGGATCCAATTTATACAGAGAATGTATACCAGCGTTTCACTGTTCTCTCCATGGTGGAGTGTTTTATTGCAATAACACCAAGCCATATAAAGTCTGCTTTAGAAAATAGGTTTGTCGTGACTTGAGATAATAACCGACATTACTTGGATTGAGTTACTGTAAGTTGAAAATAGGAAGTATGTATGTATATATTACATCACATCGGAAAAAAATACACCCAGATCACTAACGGACTTGTTTAAGCAACTTTCGTTCAAAATTTTTGTGAAAAACCCTTATATAGAGCTCTATGGAAGGAATTACAATCCAATGTTCAGAAACTCAGTTTCCAAGACTTAGCTCCTTAGATTTTTCAATCAGTATTTCTGAGGTAAATTTTATCCGTTATAACATCGTTCCCAAGATGTTTTGGATCAAATTACGACAGAGAATGTATTCCATTGTTTTACTGTCCTCTCCATGGTGGCGTCTTCTAGACATTTCGACAAACCAAAAAGTGTCGTAATGTTCATGAACGTTATTATACAAAAAGTCCATGGATTACAAATAGTTCATATATCAAGAAAAACCTCATTTCGGGAAGTCGATTTAGCCATGAATTTATTTGTTCAGAACAGGCTTCTCGTTTTTGTTCTTGAAGGATTTTCTCGCCCATGTTCATGTTAACTTTTTCAAACTCCATAATGATGAGATTGCAACTCGAGGAGTATTCAGTTATGGCCTCTTGCAGTCCCATATGGTTCTGGATTTAAACTTATAAGCAGTTATCGCCCCAATTTCTTCTAGGTGTCGAAAAATATGTTAACCTCTGTTGGCGCCATATTCAATCGAAACCATTTTACACATTCCGTGATACCACGGAAGCTACGGTTGTGGTTTGGTGGACGTTAGTATATTTCGGTCTACGGGCTTTTAATGTTGATCCTTAGACCCGTTTTTACACCCAGTTTAGAGCCATTCATGTAACAATATATTACCGCAGAAGTTTTCTCTATTGTTCCTCTTGACCAATAGCAATCTGGTTCGTCTGTTAGATATGTTCAATATATATTGATGATGTAGTCGCTAAGCAGGTTATAGTCAATTCGCCTAAAAACAAATAGTTGCTCGGCTATAAGAAATGCCTCATATCTTATATGACTAGCAAATTTTATTAAAGCTGTGGTTGACGTAGAGCACATGGCCTCACTTACACTCAAGTAAATATACCCGGATCTCATTGTAATGGTATTATGTTACACATTTTGTCCAAAACATCATGAATGTTAATGCAGTTTGCTATCGAAGGATTACTCTGTGTAGTATAGAAACTCATTTATCACTGTTTCCACTGATTTATTCTTTTCAAAGCATGTCACTTATATTTCAGTTATTTGTCCGATATTCAGCTTTAAATCATAATTTTGACCAGAATAATTGTTTTATAAACCAATGTGCAATAGTATAAAGTACTCTCCGCTATAGTAGTATAGGTAAAAAGTTTTTGTAAATTTAAAAAATCGCTCAAATTTTCACATTCTTTTTCTAATATGTGTTCTCTTAAACTAGCCACCAAAAATAATCTCTTAAAATTTTCAACATAATATTTACTCTAGACATTAAAGAGTTCCAATTTTATATTATAAAACAACTGAAAATAAAAAATTAAATAAAAAAAGACAAAAATGCCTGAACCAAATTATCTAAGTCTCTACACGTTTACACCGGAACCACCGAAAAAATCCCCCATCATTAAATTGTCATGTGGCATCGGTGATACCGATGGTTTCCCAGCATTTGATGTTGATTCTGAACAATACGCTGCTAAAGATGACTCAAAATGGGGTTTCCTCATTACGGGTGGCGCTGAATTTCACATGCCGCTAACCGTATTTCAGGTGAGTAAACATCAATGAAACAGCAACAAAAACAACGTTTTTTTAAACGTAAACATGCGAATTCAAATATGTATCTCACACAAACATATCTGCATAATATTTGCATATCAAATATACTACATATGTATATGTATGTATTTATGTGCAAATTTACACACACTCAACCACACGTGTACAAGTGCTATTGTTTATTCACATCACCCAGCAGTTCGGGGTAGCTGTCCTCAAACTAGTTACCCCGCATAATTTATATTAATATATTCCTTTCGATAACTGTTCAATAGATTAGTTCTAATGTGTTAAATAACATGTTTACTACAACAAATTATTTTAACTGATTACACTCTAGATTACTTAGAGACACTAAGGTAACTGATATGTTGAATAACTTAAAAATTACTAATTCGAGTCAACCAAGTAGCTAGATAATTGCGAACAGGACTGCCTTTTTTACAGAGAATCATCGGGCCAATTTTCTTGGATTTCTTAAATAAAATTTCAAAATATTTATTTGTCTGTTTTGAAAAATTTGTACAGGGTTGTTTTAAAAGTTGTGTTTATGGGGATATATTTGCAAATCCACTTTCAAAACTCTACATAATTAAAAGAGTTATGTTTTGTTCGTAATCGATAAACTCAGGATCTACCGAACCTAATAGAACGAATTTTCAAATATACATACATATGTTTAAGAGTAAATAGCAGTGTTCCTGTGAACTTGTATGTTTGTCCGATTGATGGTGCCGGAGTTTTAAATATTAGTTAATTACACCAAAAACGATGAAGCGATAACTTCAGAAGTTTAGGGCTACATAAAAATGACATAAAAATATATGCCAAACTTAGGACCTGAAACGCGGGCTGCGTTCAGCTAGTATCTAATAAATAGTCTGGACGATATTTATTCTCTATACCATTGACCGGATAGCAAAATTTTAATAACATTGCATACTAAATTTTGAAATACCCATAATGTTTGGATCACCTATTTTTTCAGCAGCTGTGTACATGACAAATTTTTCATTTATTTATTTTTTATAACCTCTACCAGTGAATGTTTTGGGTATTTGATCTCTGTGTTTTTTCATCTAGTTTGTAGAGCTGGAATGAAATAAGTCAGTAGGTACCTAAAAGAATTGCCTTTAAAAAAAGTACGCAAATAATCATCAATAAAACAAATTTAATAAATAAAAGTATGCTTTAGTTGTTGTATCTTTAGTGATAAACAGGGATGGAAAATTATGTACTAATGTTATTTTTACTACCACCATCAAAGTGCATTGATTTTGTTATTCCTTTAGTTATTCAAATTGGAGATATATATAAGTAAGTAAGTCTGTTCAAAGCACGATAGAACCAACGATAGAACAAACGAGACGATTTTGATTTAATTCTTTAACTCTAAAAAAGTGACGATAAAGCACCCGATTGTTCGCCAAAGCTTATGGTAAATATAGTTCCATAGGATGCGGAACATGGGTATATGTGTATCGGAAGCACTAATTTTGAAGATTAAAGATATGAAAATTGGCAGCTACTCAAGCATGAAATTCAAAACATAACCCAGTCATATAGCTAAATCGACACCAAAGCCACGCGTTCCCACAATTGGATATAGTATGTTTCGGAACGACCCGAGTCTTACTCGGCCAAAGATTGTCAACTCAGCGAAAGCTATATCAGAAGATCTGCTGGAGTCTGGCCAGACTATCATGGAGAACTTCTGCCGAATACAAATGATATGTTTTTGATCAAAAACCGCATAGAATACTCGGCACTAAACTGGGAAATAAAAAAGTCATAGCAATCTGCATTGAAAATACGGAAACCAGGTGGAAGTCCGTTCTATTATAAAATTCAAAACATAACCCAGTTAAATAGCTAAATCGATACCAAAGCCACGTGTTCTCACATTTGGAATGTCAGAAGGTCTGCTGGAGTCTAGCCAGACTATCACGGAGAACTTCTACCGTATACAAATGATATGTTTTTGACCAAAAACCGCATAGAATACTCGGCACCAAACTGTTAAACAGAACAGTCATAGCAATTTACATTGAAAATCCGGAAACCAGGTGAAAGTCCATTCTATCTCGGAATGTGAAAATAGATTGGTCTGAATATGGCGCCAACAGAGATTAACATATTTTCCAACATCCAGGAGGCAATTACGTAGATATCAACTGATAAAGTTTAATCAGTTAAAGTATTAGACTGTAAGAGAGCCATAAGCGATTACTCCTCCAGTGCTAATCTCTACATCGCAATTACCAGGACACTCGGGAATAATCTACAATAAATGATTAAGTGTACTTGCTATAAAGGGAAGGAAGTTTAAGCAAGTTTATCTAAGGAATGCAAAACCGTTCTACGCAAAGAATACCGAAGTAAAATAATGGGTGAGGGAATAACTACTTACAATAATGGAAGGGTAGTTCTAACTACTTAAACCTTGTTGGGAACAGAATTCTCCTCAAAATGAATAAGTCCGAGGTGAGTTTAGTGAGAACACATTTAACGGAGGCAACTATTCAAATTTGGACGGTCGGAATATAGAGCATGTGGAGAGGATATTGAAACTTTGGAGTACATTCTCTGTCTTTCTTGCAAAATTTTTGTTGATAAAAACAAGAAACTTATATAGTGATCAGCGATGCTCAGAAACTTAGTTAACTGGACTTAATTCCTAAGAATTTTGCAATCAGTATTCAGTGTAAGGAATGTTATCTCAGGAATAATATCACTTCCATGATACCTGGATCTAATTTCAAAGAAAGCCTGACATTGGCAGAGAAAGTACTTTAGAGATTCATTGTTCTCTCTACATGCATTCGTACGTTCAATCTTGTAAAGTTGTTCCCGTAATTCTGTGTGTCCATTCAGAATACAACCTCTGAAATGCTCATTTTGAGGAGGCTTTTAGTCCTGCTCTCGTTAGAGTCACTCCATAGGATCTTTGTGATTCTACCCACCGTTTCATAATTCCAAGAGGCCTTTTAGGATTCTCACGTTTACATTTTTAATTCAGCACTCGTTTCGTCAAATGGTTTTCGGTTGATGTCGTTCCTGTTGGCGCCATATTTATTATAATCCAATTTGCGCATACCGTTATTGCACGGTCTTCTGACTGGAAGCGGATTCCTACGAGTATTTGCTTGAATGTTGCGCTTAACTATGACATTCCATCTGGAATCAATGTTTCAAAGTTTCCGACATATTCTGTGTCTGTATGCGATCGGATAGATCCGATGTTTGTGTATAGCCTACCAATGTTTCCAGTAGATATTGATGTAGTGTGCCTTTGGTCAGTTCACCTGACCAAAGCGGCTGTAAGTGCCTCTCCATATCTTTTATATGCGTATATGTTTCAATGGGTGGAATATCTAGCAACGTTTCCAAAGCCTTGGTTGACCTAGTGCTTATGTTACCACTTATACCCATCGAAATGAAATTCAAATATCTTGGAAGCGATGTTGTTTCAAATATTAAATTCCTCGGGAATACTGATTGGAAATTTCTAGGGAACTACTTGTAGAAAACTTAGTTTCTGACAATAATTCCACACAAAAGGCCCGTGTATTTTTTCTGATCTTTTATAATGTACATCCTCCATTAAAAATATAAAAAATTCTTAACGCATTAGATTCTTAAAATCGGTGAACAGCCATATCACTGTACAGACTCATATCAAATAACATTTTACCAAGTATGTATATCGCAGTACGTTTTGTAATACCACAAATCCCAACTTTGATTTCCATATTTACAAATTCTATTCTGAGTGTGTGCTTGATAAACAAATCAAGCAGAAGTTCTAGATAAGCCGTTATTTATTTACACATGTTCGTGTATTTATTTACCCATGTGTTTCATTTTAGTTCATAACTGTGTATTTTACCTTAACGTTAAACAGTATGGAAAATCAAAAGAATCTATAATTTTTTTTTAAATAAGTCTACTAAAAATCACGTAGCTAAAACCTAAAATGCATAAAAATATTCTTTTTAATTTTTCGCCTTTTATTATAATGTTTTCTTTTATTTAATTAAATATTCCTCTTATATTTTCCCATCAAATGAAACGCTATAGGTCATCAATGAAAGTTTAAAATAAAATTTTTATTGGAAATTTTTTCCTAACAAAATCAGAAGGTTGAGTAAAAAAATGCTAACATAACCGTTAAGTTGTTAACATCCTTTTTCCGAATGAACAAACATTTTGATAAAGAAATATTTTCAATGGAAATTTTTCAAAAGCGAATGGCTTTGTATTGAAAAGTGGACGCAGGATGTTACAAGATGTTATTTAGATATGTATGTATGTTGCTGTGAGAAGAAGGGATTCCATCAGAATTAAACGCTTGCTTAAATTAAATTATAATTAAAAGCTAATCGAGAGTATTTTACTTTGAACGGATTTTTTTGGCATATTTATTACCTCTGATTGGAATTTTACAAAAACTAAATACTGATTTTAGAATTTCATCAAAACAAACATTCACAGTGTTTCAGAGGGTACTTAAGATTCCAAAAGAATGTAAAATTGACAGTCAAGTTTCCGAAATTAAATAAAAATTTAAAATGATTTTCGGAAGAATTAGGATTCCTGTTCTATAGTCTAGTCTATAGTCTAGTATATAGTCTAGTCTATAGTCTAGTCTATAGTCTAGTCTATAGTCTAGTCTATAGTCTAGTCTATAGTCTAGTCTATAGTCTAGTCTATAGTCTAGTCTATAGTCTAGTCTATAGTCTAGTCTATAGTCTAGTCTATAGTCTAGTCTATAGTCTAGTCTATAGTCTAGTCTATAGTCTAGTCTATAGTCTAGTCTATAGTCTAGTCTAGTCTATAGTCTAGTCTATAGTCTAGTCTATAGTCTAGTCTATAGTCTAGTCTATAGTCTAGTCTATAGTTTAGTCTATAGTCTAGTCTAGTCTATAGTCTAGTCTATAGTCCAGTCTATAGTCTAGTCAATAGTCTAGTCTATAGTCTAGTCTACAGTCTAGTCTATAGTCTAGTCTATAGTCTAGTCTATAGTCTAGTCTATAGTCTAGTCTATAGTCTAGTCTATAGTCTAGTCTATAGTCTAGTCTATAGTCTAGTCTATAGTCTAGTCTATAGTCTAGTCTATAGTCTAGTCTATAGTCTAGTCTATAGTCTAGTCTATAGTCTAGTCTATCTAGTCTATAGTCTAGTCTATAGTCTAGTCTATAGTCTAGTCTATAGTCTAGTCTATAGTCTAGTCTATAGTCTAGTCTATAGTCTAGTCTATAGTCTAGTCTATAGTCTAGTCTATAGTCTAGTCTATAGTCTAGTCTATAGTCTAGTCTATAGTCTAGTCTATAGTCTAGTCTATAGTCTAGTCTATAGTCTAGTCTATAGTCTAGTCTATAGTCTAGTCTATAGTCTAGTCTATAGTCTAGTCTATAGTCTAGTCTATAGTCTAGTCTATAGTCTAGTCTATAGTCTAGTCTATAGTCTAGTCTATAGCCTAGTCTATAGTTTAGTCTATAGTCTAGTCTATAGTCTAGTCTATAGTCTAGTCTATAGTCTAGTCTATAGTCTAGTCTATAGTCTAGTCTATAGTCTAGTCTATAGTCTAGTCTATAGTCTAGTCTATAGTCTAGTCTATAGTCTAGTCTATAGTCTAGTCTATAGTCTAGTCTATAGTCTAGTCTATAGTCTAGTCTATAGTCTAGTCTATAGTCTAGTCTATAGTCTAGTCTATAGTCTAGTCTATAGTCTAGTCTATAGTCTAGTCTATAGTCTAGTCTATAGTCTAGTCTATAGTCTAGTCTATAGTCTAGTCTATAGTCTAGTCTATAGTCTAGTCTATAGTCTAGTCTATAGTCTAGTCTATAGTCTAGTCTATAGTCTAGTCTATAGTCTAGTCTATAGTCTAGTCTATAGTCTAGTCTATAGTCTAGTCTATAGTCTAGTCTATAGTCTAGTCTATAGTTTAGTCTATAGTCTAGTCTAGTCTATAGTCTAGTCTATAGTCCAGTCTATAGTCTAGTCTATAGTCTAGTCTATAGTCTAGTCTATAGTCTAGTCTACAGTCTAGTCTATAGTCTAGTCTATAGTCTAGTCTATAGTCTAGTCTATAGTCTAGTCTATAGTCTAGTCTATAGTCTAGTCTATAGTCTAGTCTATAGTCTAGTCTATAGTCTAGTCTATAGTCTAGTCTATAGTCTAGTCTATAGTCTAGTCTATAGTCTAGTCTATAGTCTAGTCTATAGTCTAGTCTATAGTATAGTCTATAGTATAGTCTATAGTCTAGTCTATAGTCTAGTCTATAGTCTAGTCTATAGTCTAGTCTATAGTCTAGTCTATAGTCTAGTCTATAGTCTAGTCTATAGTCTAGTCTATAGTCTAGTCTATAGTCTAGTCTATAGTCTAGTCTATAGTCTAGTCTATAGTCTAGTCTATAGTCTAGTCTATAGTCTAGTCTATAGTTCTAGTCTATAGTCTAGTCTATAGTCTAGTCTATAGTCTAGTCTATAGTCTAGTCTATAGTCTAGTCTATAGTCTAGTCTATAGTCTAGTCTATAGTCTAGTCTATAGTCTAGTCTATAGTCTAGTCTATAGTCTAGTCTATAGTCTAGTCTATAGTCTAGTCTATAGTCTAGTCTATAGTCTAGTCTATAGTCTAGTCTATAGTCTAGTCTATAGTCTAGTCTATAGTCTAGTCTATAGTCTAGTCTATAGTCTAGTCTATAGTCTAGTCTATAGTCTAGTCTATAGTCTAGTCTATAGTCTAGTCTATAGTCTAGTCTATAGTCTAGTCTATAGTCTAGTCTATAGTCTAGTCTATAGTCTAGTCTATAGTCTAGTCTATAGTCTAGTCTATAGTCTAGTCTATAGTCTAGTCTATAGTCTAGTCTCTAGTCTAGTCTATAGTCTAGTCTATAGTCTAGTCTATAGTCTAGTCTATAGTCTAGTCTATAGTCTAGTCTATAGTCTAGTCTATAGTCTAGTCTATAGTCTAGTCTATAGTCTAGTCTATAGTCTATAGTCTAGTCTATAGTTTAGTCTATAGTCTAGTCTATAGTCTAGTCTATAGTCTAGTCTATAGTTTAGTCTATAGTCTAGTCTAGTCTATAGTCTAGTCTATAGTCCAGTCTATAGTCTAGTCTATAGTCTAGTCTATAGTCTAGTCTACAGTCTAGTCTATAGTCTAGTCTATAGTCTAGTCTATAGTCTAGTCTATAGTCTAGTCTATAGTCTAGTCTATAGTCTAGTCTATAGTCTAGTCTATAGTCTAGTCTATAGTCTAGTCTATAGTCTAGTCTATAGTCTAGTCTATAGTCTAGTCTATAGTCTAGTCTATAGTCTAGTCTATAGTCTAGTCTATAGTCTAGTCTATAGTCTAGTCTATAGTCTAGTCTATAGTCTAGTCTATAGTCTAGTATAGTCTAGTCTATAGTCTAGTCTAGTCTATAGTCTAGTCTATAGTCTAGTCTATAGTCTAGTCTATAGTCTAGTCTATAGTCTAGTCTATAGTCTAGTCTATAGTCTAGTCTATAGTCTAGTCTATAGTCTAGTCTATAGTCTAGTCTATAGTCTAGTCTATAGTCTAGTCTATAGTCTAGTCTATAGTCTAGTCTATAGTCTAGTCTATAGTCTAGTCTATAGTCTAGTCTATAGTCTAGTCTATAGTCTAGTCTATAGTCTAGTCTATAGTCTAGTCTATAGTCTAGTCTATAGTTTAGTCTATAGTCTAGTCTATAGTCTAGTCTATAGTCTAGTCTATAGTTTAGTCTATAGTCTAGTCTAGTCTATAGTCTAGTCTATAGTCTAGTCTATAGTCTAGTCTAGTCTATAGTCTAGTCTATAGTCCAGTCTATAGTCTAGTCTATAGTCTAGTCTATAGTCTAGTCTACAGTCTAGTCTATAGTCTAGTCTATAGTCTAGTCTATAGTCTAGTCTATAGTCTAGTCTATAGTCTAGTCTATAGTCTAGTCTATAGTCTAGTCTATAGTCTAGTCTATAGTCTAGTCTATAGTCTAGTCTATAGTCTAGTCTATAGTCTAGTCTATAGTCTAGTCTATAGTCTAGTCTATAGTCTAGTCTATAGTCTAGTCTATAGTCTAGTCTATAGTATAGTCTATAGTATAGTCTATAGTCTAGTCTATAGTCTAGTCTATAGTCTAGTCTATAGTCTAGTCTATAGTCTAGTCTATAGTCTAGTCTATAGTCTAGTCTATAGTCTAGTCTATAGTCTAGTCTATAGACTAGTCTATAGTCTAGTCTATAGTCTAGTCTATAGTCTAGTCTATAGTCTAGTCTTTAGTCTAGTCTATATTCTAGTCTACAGTCTAGTCTATAGTCTAGTCTATAGTCTAGTCTATAGTCTAGTCTATAGTCTAGTCTATTGTCTAGTCTATAGTCTAGTCTATAGTCTAGTCTATAGTCTAGTCTATAGTCTAGTCTATAGTCTAGTCTATAGTCTAGTCTATAGTCTATAGTCTAGTCTATAGTCTAGTCTATAGTTTATAGTCTAGTCTATAGTCTAGTCTATAGTCTAGTCTATAGTCTAGTCTATAGTCTAGTCTATAGTCTAGTCTATAGTCTAGTCTATAGTCTAGTCTATAGTCTAGTCTATAGTCTAGTCTATAGTCTAGTCTATAGTCTAGTCTATAGTCTAGTCTATAGTCTAGTCTATAGTCTAGTCTATAGTCTAGTCTATAGTCTAGTCTATAGATAGTCTATAGTATAGTCTATAGTATAGTCTATAGTCTAGTCTATAGTCTAGTCTATAGTCTAGTCTAGTCTATAGTCTAGTCTATAGTCTAGTCTATAGTCTAGTCTATAGTCTAGTCTATAGTCTAGTCTAGTCTATAGTCTAGTCTATAGTCTAGTCTATAGTCTAGTTTATAGTCTAGTCTATAGTCTAGTCTATAGTCTAGTCTATATATTCTGGGTCCTTATCAAATTCTGAGTTGATTTAGCTATGTCCGTCTGTCCGTCTGTCTGTCTGTCTGTATAAAACATGCTCACGTTAAACTAAGGAAATCAACCAAATTCACCCAAAATAGTTACTATTATCCTAAGCAGTTTATTATTGAAAATCAGCAAAATCGGTTCACAACGTAAAAAGTTATGAGTAAAAGTTTCAGACTACCTCGAAAAAAATTACGTTTTTTTCATAATTCTTTTGAAGTTTTCTCAGAAACTACCAAAGATATTTCGATGAATTTTATCACACATTATTTTTTCATGGCAGTGATCAATTATGTTGAAAATCTTTAGAATCGATTCAATATTTCCCGTAGCCCCCATACAAAGGTATATATTCCAGGAAATTAGTTTATCGTTAATAACTTCCTCAAATATATCGGTATCAACACAAAATTTTGTACATGCAAATATAATATGAACAGAAATCATACTGTCAACGTAGATCTCAGTCGGTCCACAATTGGCCATAGCTCCCATACAAGGTCCACTTCCGAAAATGACCTAAACGCACATGTTTCATTGATGCATAAAGCTATTGTGCTAAAATTCGAGTTAAATATGTTTTGTGTACATACAAATCATTCTACCAAATTTTTTACGGATCGGTCCATTATTGGTCATAGCTCCCATATAAGGCCCACTTCCGAAAATCATTTAAAAGCTCATATTTCATTGTCATATAAAGCTATCTTGATGAAATTCGACACAAATATGTTCAGTCTAAATATAAATGACTCTACGAAATTTTTTCCGGATAGGTCCATAATTGGTTATAGCTCCCATATAAAGTCCCCTTCCGAAAATCACTTAAACGCATATATTTCATTGAATTATAAAGCTATCGGAATAAAATTCGACGCAGATATGTTTTGTATACATACAATCATTTTACTAATTTTTTTACGGATCAGTCCAATTTTGGTCATAGCTCCCATATAACCCCACTTCCGAAAATCACTTCAAAATACATATTTCATTGTCAAATAAAGCTATCGTGATAGAATTCGACATAAATATATTTCGTATAAATATGAAGTATTCTACTAAACTTTTTCCGGATAGGCCCATAATTGGTCATAGCTCCCATATAAGGTCCACTTCCGAAAATCACTTAAACACATATATTTCATTGAATTCTAAAGCTATTGGGATAAAATTCGACAAAAATACCTTTTGTAAAGATTCAAATCATTTTACCAAATTTTTTACGGATCGGTCCATTATTGGTCATAGCTACCATATAAGGCCCACTTCCGAAAATCACTTAAAAGCACATATTTCATTGTCAAATAAAGCTATCGTGATAAAATTCGACACAAATATGTTTTGTCTTTATATAAGTCACTCTACGAAATTTTTTCCGGTTAGGCTCATAATTGGTCATAGCTCCCATATAAGGTCCACTTCCGAAAATCACTTAAACGAATATATTTCATTAAATTCTAAGGCTGTAAGGATAAAATTCGACTTGAATATGTTTTGTTTACATATAAATCATTCTACCACTTTTTCCCCGGATCGGTTCATTATTGGTCATAGCTCCCATATAAGTCCCACTTCCAAAAATTACTTAAACGCACATATTTCATTATCAAATAAAGTTATCTTTGAATAATAAAGCTATCTGGATAAAGTACGACTTGAATATGTTTTGTGAGCATATAAATCATTCTACCAAATTTTTTCCGAATTGTTCCATATATGGTAATAGGTCCTTCAAAAAAATCACTTAAACGCACATATTTTATTATCAAATAAAGATATCTTGATAAAATTCGACACAAATATGTTTTGTGTAAGGTCATAGCTCCTATACATATAAAGTCCACTTCCTAAAATCACCTAAACGCATATATTTCATTAATTAATAAATCTATTGTAGTAAAATTCGACTTGAATTTTTTTTTGGCATATAAATCATTATATGAAATTTTTTCCTTATCGGTTGATAATTGGTCACAACTCCCATATAAGGACCATTTCCGAAAATTACTCAAATGCACATTAACAATCAAAGTTATCGGGATAAAATTCGACATAAATGTGTATTTTGTATATATAAATCATTCTACGAATTTTTTGTTGTCTTAGCTCCCATATAAGATATACTTCTGAAAATCACGTAATATCACTTAATTCGTAATTAAATGATTATATCCGGATAAAATTCAAAATGAGTATGTTCTGTGTACAGATAAATCATTACATTAAAATGTTTTCAAACTGGCCTATTAATATACATTTTTCTCGACCTAATTAAAATTAGTTTGACATATGCATAAATGTTAGTACCCTCAATAAGGAAACAAAAATTTTGCCAAGTTATCTAAAAATTAGATAGTTAAATGGGTTTCAATAAAATGTAGCTTGCTGGTGGAGGGTATTTAAGATTCGGCATAGCCGAATATAGCACTCTAACTTGTTGGTGTTAAATTTAACGAATCTTACGTTTATTGTATAATTAATTCTATATTTGCACAATATATACTAACTGCAATTCTATACTTATTTATAAAAAGTAATAAAAATGTTTACGTCAATATGTATGTATGTAATATATTTATATGCATGTATGTATGTAATATATTTATATGCATACATGTATGTATGCTATTTACTTATGAATATATTTAAGTGGTTTCTATATTTATTTAAGACGTCTTTTGTTCAAATTGCCATCCGCTAATTGAGATTTTATTCATGATTTTTTCTCCCCAAAAGAAAATCTATTCTATATGTCGTAATTGATATTCTTTTCAGCATACTGCGTCTTATGATGGGGAAATAATTTTCTAGCACGCGTCTGCCATAATAATAATTGTTGCTAAATTTTTATAAATATCATTCAAATATTAAATAAATAGAAATTGTTGCCAAAAATCTGTCACTAATAAGAATACTATTTTACATACTTACATATATACATACTTACATATATACAGTGTCGTTTGGTATGACAAGTAAATAAACAGATTTGAAATAATGACAACAATTATTTGGTCAAAAATATTTCTTTTTTGGTTTACGCAAAATGGATCCAAACGGTTGACACTTATGATGAAATCTTGAATATTTATTAATTGGCTGTATGACGGGCTGATGACACTTGTTTATACAAAATATAAAAAAATGGCTCGGAGTAGTTTTTTACTTATAGGAAATATTGTCTAAGATATTTAGGAACTTGTAGAGATATTTAGAAACTTATAAGAACTAAGCTTCTAAAATGTTTATATCCTACACCACTTTAGAGGGGATGGTATATTGGGTTTGAGCTGATGTTTGTAACGCACAATAATATTAGTCATATACCCACCTTAAAGTATACTTATATCGGATTAGAGTCATTTTCTGAGTCGATTTGTCCATCCATCAGTCTGTCCGTCCGTCCGTCCGTCTGACCATGTAAATCTTGTAATCAAACTACAGGTCGCATTTTTGAAGATAATTAAATTGGTACATGATCTTCTCTTGTCTCAGTGACGAAGCCTATTGAAAATGGTTATGATCGGTCCAATATTTCACCTAGCCCCCATACAACTGAACCCCCGAAAAGGGCATGTAAACCTTGTAATCAAAGTACAGGTCGCAATTTTGCAGTTTGTTCACTGAAATTTGGCACATGATCTTCTATTGTACTAGAGACGTATCTTATTGAAAATGGGTAATATCGGTCCAATATTTGACCTAGCCCCCATACAACTGAATCCCCCAAATAGGGCTTTTAAGTTCATAATTATGTTCAATATACTCGTATCTCGATAAAAAGCTGCAAAACCAAGTTTTATACTAGGCTTCATGACCCTGATGAATTTTTTGATGATAGGGACTCATTTGACTAGCCCCTATATAAAGTAGGGTTCTATAAATCGACTTTCGAATAATCGAACAATAAAGTCGAAGTCGACTTTTTTTCGAAAAATTTCGGAAAAAGTCGAAAAGTCGGAAAGAGTCGAAAAGTCGACTATTTATAAAATACTAAAAGTCGAAAAGTCTAAAAGTCGACTTTTAATTGAATGAAAGAAGTCGAAAAATCGACTTTTCATAAAATGCAAAAAGTCGAAAAGTCGACTTTTAACTAAGTGCAAAAAGTCGAAAAGTCGACTTTTCGTTTCGAAATATGACTTAAATATACACAATTTTATTCAACAAAAAATGGCTAAAGTATTTCTTAGACAAGGTAATCTCAACTTAAATGCTTTATTATGAATACTAAATCACATTTTATGTTTATAACTAGTGTAGGGTATTATATGGTCGGCCTCGCCCGACTATAACTTCTTACTTGTATTTTATTTTAATAAATACCATTCATAGATTCAAATCTAAATAAAATTCGTACAACTTCTATTTACAGAATAAAAATTAAATCCCCTAGACAACAGTTTCTTTTCACACATTATCTGCGATAAGTAAATAATCTCCCATGAAAATAATATCATATTGTGGTTGTACTTGAACCTACTTAAATACATTTTGAAATCCTAAATAATTCGTTGGCTTAAATTGCTTAATGTCTGCTAAAATATTTAAATGTAGATTTTTTTCTCTTTTCTCTGCATCTCCTTGATTACGCAGGATACAATGTCAGTGAATATTTAACAAAAGAAAATGTTGCCTATTTTGAATGCGATTACCAACAAGTACGTGAAATACTTAACAGAAGCACATGTTAAGAACAGACAAAGGGAGGGAATTAAGATGAGCTTGTCGGGCTATATGATATCCTACACACATATCGCTGTACATGTACCCAGCAAAACCATGGTAATGACTTGTACTTACTCAACAACTTAGTTTTCAATGACTACTACATACCGTTTGCATTAATTGTAATGATTTAGAAATAATGTATTATGTAAGTACTTACTTTTTAGCCTTGACAATTTTATATAGTTTTGAAGTTCCAGTCCAATCGTGCTTTTTCTCGATACAATCTAAAGATTAATAATAAGCTTTAAAAGCTCAAAGTCAAAGAAATAGGATAACGCGATACACTATTTTCTATAATTTTTGACAAAATGTCCTCACGATTACAAACATGAGCACAAACGTTATTATCCAATTGATGATGTAGGGTATAATAATGTGAAATAAAATGTTGAATATGTACGCTGTTACAGTGTGTGTAGCGGTTGTATAAAAAAACAATTTATGACGTACTAAAATGTGTAAATAAAACGAATCTTTGCGTTTATGACTTTTACAACTTTTTGTTCGGTAAAACAGTGTTGCCAACGTAAAACCTTTTCTACAACATGCTAGTTTATTTTCAATTCAATCCAACAAGAATTTTTAAACTACATCTATTCAAACCAACTAATGGTTTCATTCTCGTTGCATACAGTTTTGACCCAAAAACCTTGTTCACTTGACAAATGGCAATCCTACCCGTCTGCCTACAATGATGCCTTCCACATGCACACTTACATACATTTACGGGTGAGAGGCAGCGTATGTTTGAACAAACATGAAATGAAACACATATTCTCGTAAAATAATAATAAAATACATTTTAAAGAAAAATATATTTTTTTTGCCAAAAAATTAAATGAAAACAAACTACATAAAGGATTTTTTTTCTATTTTTTATTTTTCTTCTAGTTTATTGTTCTTAATTCTATGTTTTTAGAAAAAAAAAACAATAGCCAAAAAAATTAAACGAAATATTAAAGACGGAAAATAAATGTTTTATAAATTGCTGTTAAAGAAAGTGTAGACAGTGTATGTATGTGTATAATAATGGTGTTCCTAGAATGTGTTCTAAATGATTACACAGGCCCTCAATTTATTAACTCGGATACCAAAGTATACATTCCTAAAGGAATGAGCTGCCCTGAATCCAAATCTGAATTTTTTCATCACATCTGCTATTCGCAGTATCGTGTCCTCAAGTTTGAAAATACGACATATTTGGTCCTTTTTGAGATGTTATAACGGCGCCAAGATAACTTTATTTATAAAATAACTACAATTAGGAGGACTTATGTAACACAACATTTTATACCCTCCAGTGGTGATAGAGGGTATATATAAGTTTGTCATTTTCTGTGTAACACCAAGAAATATTCATCTTTGAACCAACAAAGTATATATATTCTGGGTCCTTATGAAATTCTGAGTGGATTTAGCTTTGTCCGTCTGTCTGTTTTTGTAAAACCAAAAATATCGGTTCACTAAATAAAAAGTTATGAGTAAAAATTTCAGACTACTCGAAAAAATAACGTTTTTTCTAAATTTTTCTCAAAAACTATCAAAGATATTTCGATAACTCCCTCAAATGTATATCGGCATCATCACAAAATGTTGTACGTGTAAATATAATATAAACCGAAATCATACTACCAACGTATATCTGTATCGGTCTACAATTGGTCATAGCTCCCATATAAGGTTCACTTCCAGAAATCATTTAAACGCACATATTTCACTGATAAATAAAGGTATTGTGATAAAATTTGTTGCGCGATGTGCCCTATCCTTCAGGAGACCTGCGCTACCTATTATTCCGACCGTGCTCAGGGTTTGGGGTGGTGTTCTTGACTCCATCAGGATAGGCTAAGAACCGCACATTAACTTAAAAAGGTACCTATCAATATTAACTAATAAAACTAAAACAAAAAAAATTGAAATAAAGTCTGAATTTTAAATGTTTTTAGAAGATGGTGGCATTTCTTCTCATTCTATACCCTCCCAACCTTTGTATCTTATCAAATCATCCTTAAGACACCCTATAAATTCGACTTGAATATGTTTTTTGTATATATTAATCTTTCTACTAAATTTTTTCCGGATCGGTATTTTATTGGTCACAGCTCTCATATATGGACCAGTTCCGAAAATCACTTAAACATTTCATTGTCAAATAAATCTATCTTGATAAAATTCGACACAAATATGTTTTGTCTATATATGTATCACTCTACGAAATTTTTCCGGATGGGCCCGTAATTGGTAATAACTCCTATATAAAGTCCTCTTCAGAAAATCACTTAAACGTACATATTTCATAAACCACTAAATTTAATTCCAATAGTAAAATTCGACTTATGTTTTAATTGTCTGCATATAAATCATTATACGAAAATTTTTCCTGATTGGTCCATAATCGGTCACAACTCCCACACAATTATTAAACTTGGCATACATAAATTTGTATTTTGTACATATATATGTCAATACAGATTTTTTTAACGGTCGGTCCATAATTCGCCTTAGCTTCCATATAAGGCTGACTTCTGAAAATCACTTAATAAATAAATCATAGGACTTGTCGGACTCGCGAAAGTTTTTTAGAACTAATTTCCAGCGTGAGGTTCTTTGCTGCCGAGCTGCGGTTGCTACTGCCAGACTAATAAATCAGTTTTAATTTAAATTATTGTCTTCCCTCCTTCTGCAATTCTCCATTTTGTTGCTAAGAAATTACGAAAATGTGGACCTTTAAATCCAATATTACCTTGCAAACACTATGGAAACAGTAGGTCATAAACACATGTCTGATAAGGACATCATCTTATGTTTGCTCCTTTATTAACATTTTTAACTTTTCATAAGGTAGCACCCTGGAAAATACTGAAAGTTATTAGTTAGTTAGTTAGTTTGTTTGTTAGTTTGTTTGTTAGTTTGTTAGTTAGTTAGTTAGTTAGTTAGTTAGTTAGTTAGTTAGTAGTTAGTTAGTTAGTTAGTTAGTTAGTTAGTTAGTTAGTTAGTTAGTTAGTTAGTTAGTTAGTTAGTTAGTTAGTTAGTTAGTTAGTAGTTAGTTAGTTAGTTAGTTAGTTAGTTAGTTAGTTAGTTACTTAGTTACTTAGTTAGTTAGTTAGTTATTTAGTTAGTTAGTTAGTTAGTTAGTTAGTTAGTTTGTTTGTTAGTTTGTTAGTTAGTTAGTTAGTTAGTTAGTTAGTTAGTTAGTTAGTTAGTTAGTTAGTTAGTTAGTTAGTTAGTTAGTTAGTTAGTTAGTTAGTTAGTTAGTTAGTTAGTTAGTTAGTTACTTAGTTAGTTATTTCGTTAGTTAGTTAGTTAGTTAGTTAGTTAGTTAGTTAGTTAGTTAGTTAGTTAGTTAGTTAGTTAGTAGTTAGTTAGTTAGTTAGTTAGTAGTTAGTTAGTTAGTTAGTTAGTTAGTTAGTTAGTTAGTTAGTTAGTTAGTTAGTTAGTAGTTAGTTAGTTAGTTAGTTAGTAGTTAGTTAGTTAGTTAGTTAGTTAGTAGTTAGTTAGTTAGTTAGTTAGTTAGTTAGTTAGTTAGTTGGTTAGTTAGTTAGTTAGTTAGTTAGTTAGTTAGTTAGTTAGCTAGTTAGTTAGTTAGTTAGTTAGTTAGTTAGTTAGTTAGTTAGTTAGTTAGTTAGTTAGTTAGTTAGTTAGTTAGTTAGTTAGTTAGTTAGTTAGTTAGTTAGTTAGTTAGTTAGTTAGTTAGTTAGTTAGTTAGTTAGTTAGTTAGTTAGTTAGTTAGTTAGTTAGTTAGTTAGTTAGTTAGTTAGTTAGTTAGTTAGTTAGTTAGTTAGTTAGTTAGTTAGTTAGTTAGTTAGTTAGTTAGTTAGTTAGTTAGTTAGTTAGTTAGTTAGTTAGTTAGTTAGTTAGTTAGTTAGTTAGTTAGTAGTTAGTTAGTTAGTTAGTTAGTTAGTTAGTTGGGCCGGATGGAATTTTCCCGGCACTTTTGCAGATGGAGGCGGGACTGGTTTCCGTACATCTGTCACAGATATTCACTGCATGCTTAAAATTGGCATATACCCCAGTTAAATGGCAGGATGCAAGGGTAATATTTATACCCAAACCAGGGAAACCTAGCTATGCGACACCTAAGTCCTATCGACCGATAAGTCTTACGTCCTTCCTACTTAAAACCTTGGAACGGATAGTCGATAGCATGGTTAAAAGCAGCATACCATACAATGACCTTAAATATAAGCAACATGCTTATGTAAAGGGACGATCGGTGGAAACCGCTTTAAATGAAGTTGTCCACTACATAGGTGAATCTTTCGATAGCAAACTGTATACACTGGCAGTATGCATTGACATCGAAGGCGCTTTCAATAACGTGCACACTGATACCCTTATCCAATCCCTAGACCAGTTTTATGTTGACCGGGTGCTCCGTAACTGGATCAACTACATGCTAAGGAACAGATGGATAAGCTGCGAGATGTACGATATAACTATAAGGAAAAAGGTATTTCGAGGTATACCACAGGGTGGCATTTTGTCACCTTTACTCTGGGTCACCACGATTAATAGCCTCCTAAGGACCCTAACCGAGAAAGGACTTAGACCTGTCTGCTATGCAGACGATGTCGTAATACTTTTAAAGGGAAAGGATCCAAATTACTTGTGTAGAAGAGCTGAGGAGGCTCTGAATACGGCCTTGAGCTGGGCTCAACCGAGAGGCCTCAATGTTAACCCGGCGAAGACGGAAATCTGTCTTTTCACAAGAAAGACAAAAATTTCTACATATACTGAACCTTGCTTCTTGGGCAAGAAGATACCGGTGACAGACAAAGTTAAGTACTTAGGTGTAATACTTGACCGGAAATTAAAATGGAGACACCACATAGAGGATAGGATCAACAAGGCACATCGGTGCTGGGCGATATGTAGGAGAACCATAGGCATGAAATGGGGTCTTAGTCCTACTATGACAAATTGGCTTTATAAAAGTGTAATTAGACCAATTCTAGCTTATGCTTCAATAATCTGGTGGACTGCTTTGGACAAAAAGTGTAATATCAAATTACTACAGGGAGTTCAGCGTACATGCTGCTTGGGTATAAGTGGTGCCATGTGTACTACTTCAACCAAGGCTCTGGAAACGTTGCTAGATATTCCACCCATTGAAACATATATAAGATATGAGGCGGCGCTTACAGCCGAACGGCTCTTTACTTTAGGCGAACTGGCCAAAAACGGTTATAGGACACGTCATCAATGTATACTGGACACATTGGAAGGTTATACACATTCATCGGACGTGCCTGATCGCATACCAGACACTGAATATGTCGGAAACTTTGAAACGCTAATCCCAGATAGAATGTCTTGGTCAAGCGGAACATTAGAGCAAATACCAGTAGGAATCCGTTGCTACACGGATGGCTCTAAATTAGGGGACAAAGTGGGTCTGGGGTTCTATATTGAAGACCCAGAAACAGAAATATACCACCGTTTACCTAATCATAACACAAGCTTCCAGGCAGAAGTACGAGCAATAACGGAATGTGTAAATTGGATTAGAATAAATATGGCGCCCACAAGGCTTAATATATTTACCGACAGCCAGAAGGCAATTTGTGCGATATCAGGTGATAGAATTAAATCTAAGACCGTATTGGATTGTAAGAAAGCTTTAACTGAATACTCTCCCAGAGGTAAGGTTCACATCATATGGGTACCAGGCCACTCGGGAGTAATCGGCAACGAAAGGGCGAATGCAATAGCTTTAAAGGGAAGGGAGCTCGATGTAGTTAACCTGACAAACGCAAAACCATTCGACGCAACAAAAGCTGAATTAAAAATATGGATGAGAGAATCCCATAAGGCCTCTTGGAATAATGAAACGGTGGGTAGAACCACAAAGATTCTATGGGGTGACCCTGATGAGAGCAAGACGAGAAATCTTCTCAAAATGAGCAAGTCTGAGGTTAGTATGATGGTACGTATTCTCAGTGGACACACAGGATTACGAGCACATCTATACAAAATTGGACGTGCGAATTCAGACGAATGTAGAGCATGTGGAGAGGACAGTGAAACTCTGGAGCACTTTCTTTGCCATTGTCAGGCATTCGTCGAAGTTAGATCCAAGTATCTTGGAAGTGATGTTATTCCGGAAATAACATTCTTAACCAACACCGATTGGAAGATTCTTAGGAATTACGTCCAGGAAACTGAGTTTCTGAACATTCAGTAAACAATTTTTTTTTTTTTTTTTTTTTTTTTTTCTTGAATTGGAGCGCACAACAGGCCCGATAGTGGCCTAGGTGTATTTCTTCGGATTTGATGTAGTATACATCCTCCTATCAACCTAACCTAACCTAACCTAGTTAGTTAGTTAGTTAGTTAGTTAGTTAGTTAGTTAGTTAGTTAGTTAGTTAGTTAGTTAGTTAGTTAGTTAGTTAGTTAGTTAGTTAGTTAGTTAGTTAGTTAGTTAGTTAGTTAGTTAGTTAGTTAGTTAGTTAGTTAGTTAGTTAGTTAGTTAGTTAGTTAGTTAGTTAGTTAGTTAGTTAGTTAGTTAGTTAGTTAGTTAGTTAGTTAGTTAGTAGTTAGTTAGTTAGTTAGTTAGTTAGTTAGTTAGTTAGTTAGTAGTTAGTTAGTTAGTTAGTTAGTTAGTTAGTTAGTTAGTTAGTTAGTTAGTTAGTTAGTTAGTTAGTTAGTAGTTAGTTAGTTAGTTAGTTAGTTAGTTAGTTAGTTAGTTAGTTAGTTAGTTAGTTAGTTAGTTAGTTAGTTAGTTAGTTAGTTAGTTAGTAGTTAGTTAGTTAGTTAGTTAGTTAGTTAGTTAGTTAGTTAGTTAGTTAGTTAGTTAGTTAGTTAGTTAGTAGTTAGTTAGTTAGTAGTTAGTTAGTTAGTTAGTTAGTTAGTTAGTTAGTTAGTTAGTTAGTTAGTTAGTTAGTTAGTTAGTTAGTTAGTTAGTTAGTTAGTTAGTTAGTTAGTTAGTAGTTAGTTAGTTAGTTAGTTAGTTAGTTAGTTAGTTAGTTAGTTAGTTAGTTAGTTAGTTAGTTAGTAGTTAGTTAGTTAGTTAGTTAGTTAGTTAGTTAGTTAGTTAGTTAGTTAGTTAGTTAGTTAGTTAGTTAGTTAGTTAGTTAGTTAGTTAGTTAGTTAGTTAGTTAGTTAGTTAGTTTGAAAGAAGGATGTATTTTATATCAGATCCGAATCTACCTTCCTAACACTGCCAAATTTCCACTTTCCATACAATTTTCCATTGAAACTTCATTGGGTCCAAGGTCGTAGCCATTGTCGGGTGGATATTATCCATTTTTTGGATCGCTGTTCTAAAAAAACTTTTTTAGCAGGGAATATTTGTGAAACATTTGAACAGCTTAGTTCTTCGCCTTTAAGGTACATTCCTATTTTCATCAGATAGGCAGATGGATGAAAATATGATTTATTCACGTATTCCATTGAAATACTTTGTTAAAATAGTATGATGTGAATACCCCTAATATTTGTGTGTATGTGTGGATGAATATTGCATTCTAGATTTAGGCACATGTGAAAATACTTGTTTTGTATTTATGAATGTACGAAACATCTAATGTACGAAATAGTAAATATTATTTTCTTTCTTGTACTAAAAAGTAGGTTAACAAAATCTTTATGTTATTTATGCCATTATTTACGTACATATATTCAGAAATCTGTATATTTTGTTATCTAAAATGAAATTATAAAATATATATATTTATGTATATTTTAAAATATTATTATTTTTTTAAGCACAAAAGAATATTCGCCCCAAATGATGATGTGAATGACCAAACAGTAGTAAATTAGTTTCGAAAGTCTACACAACTCAATACGTTCAATTAAACAAATTTAAATAAATTAAGAAATATAATAAAATTAAAATCAAAAAGAAATCCATTAATTTTATTGTTTGTGAAAACAAATTTCCAGGTAACGCCAGACGGTTTAGCTGATAAGGGTGGCATTTGTTTGGGTGATATTATATTGGAAATCAACGAAGAGGACGCCACACATTTGACGCTGTCGCAAGCTCACGAAAAAATAGAGGCCTCTGGCAAGAAAATTCAATTCATGGTTAAAAGGTAAAGTACGTGTTTAGTTTTCCACTTAACAATTAAAAACTATTAGTGGCTAGTGCTTCAATTGTGATTTTGGGTAAAAGTTTAGTAGTTAGGAGTTATAATTTAACTCTTTAATTGTGTTGAGAGTGATGTTACAAGGGTTAATTATGGTCCGATGTCTGCCATAGAATATAACATCTAGTTACATAAAACTGAATTCTACAAAAGCACGACTGCTATAAAATTAATTTAGTTATGAATCTTTAAGCTGTATTCCGGAGAGACCAATTATATGGGGGCTAGGTGAAATCATGGACCGATATTGCCCATTTGCCATACCAAACTAACTTTATCAATAAGAAATTTTATAATTTGTGTAAAATTTCAGCCAAGTAGCTTCTACCGTGTTGTTAGGAACAGATGGACGGACATGGCCAGATGGTCTTAATTTTATGGGTCTACATTTGGTCTAATTTTCTCATAGTGCATGGTGAGGTGTTACGCTCACTATTGTAAGTCAGCACAGTTTTTGTCCCACATAATTCTATTGATAGAAAAGTTACTCGTATGACACTTAGACTCTATGTCTAATAGCTTTCGGGTACACAAATTTTAGTATCTAATTGATATGGGAGGTGCCACACCTATATATTGGTAGTAGATCAGCAACAAAAAATCAGTGATCATTTTCTGTTTTTCACATACATACTTTGGTTGTTCCATTTTGAAAACTTGTGGATCCGCCCGATATTCTTTTTTTCAAAAACCCCCACTGTGGGTCAGAGATACAAACCGATGCAAAATAATAGGCGGCAGCGTTGCAACCATTTTAGGTCGGCGGCTTATTATAGAAAATATCGGTGGCGGCTAAATTGTCGCCTCAATTTAACTTTTTCTTCAGAAATTTACCATATAAGCGTTTATAAATCTCTGTATAATAGTCTGTTGTATAGAAACCAGTCTCTTTATAATATTTGTCTGCAGAAAATGGACATTATTATAGTAGTTTTCACTATTTTAATATTAGCACAATATTGTTTGGCAGCACTTTTCAATTTGCCATAAGAATTTAAAATAGTGGCAACTCTGTTCAAATTGTTGAAATTATATTCTGAAATACATTTCCGATTCCAATCTTTATCAGCGGCTACGTTTAAGCCGGCTTAGCTTTTGAGTCGAAAAAAGTCGGCGGCGGCGCGGCTTGCAAAGTTTTACCGGCGGCCAGCCGCCGACGATTTGAATAGTCTCGGCTTGTATCTCTGCTGTGGGTTCATAAAGTTTAAGAAAATAAGTGATATTCAAATAAAATTTTTAATATGTTTTGGGAAAATATTGTTTAGTGCTTTAAATTAATTCATTTTATCTCAATTTTTTCTAGTAGCATGGAAGACGAAGAAACCTTGGAGGGCTATGAGCCCGGAGAAGAAAGATCGATTGTGCTGAGAGTGCCAAAACCACCACCACCGCCTAAAGGTAAGTAAAAGTTTAACTTTTCAAAAACTATAATAGTTTTTTATATGCATGCTAATAGCTCCCCCATTTATATGCCTGCTCTTCTCCTCCCACCTGGAAAATAAATGCTAAATCTAACCGCAACAAAAAAAAACTAAAAGAAAACTCAAATTAATTCTTATTTGTAGAATTTACCCCCACTCCATTGCTAGGCTCCCGTTGTTGGCATCCCATTATGTGGACTGAACCTCCACCACCACCCAAACCAAAGAAAAAGAAAACTAAAACCGAAATCGATGAAGAAGGCAACGAAGTTATAATTGAATTGAGCGAAGATGAATCTTCCGAAGAAGAAGAGGAGGTATTGCCAACAACTTTTTTTTGTTCAATTTCTTGTTTTGTTACTTATTTTTGAAACATTAATTAACCCATTAATCATTTTCTGTTTGTATATATACAACATGCAACATTATTTTTTGAAATTAATGGACAAATTACCCAAAGGAGTTGCCACATCATCGTATCGTACGCAATATCAGACGTTTCTTTGCCGAAGTCAAAGATAAAGATTTAAAAGCTCGCATCACAGAGGATATGTTGCTGGCATTGCCTTCAGCTTCCAAAGATAAATAATTTTGGATTTTTCTTTTCTTAAATTCAAATTGTTTTTTTTTTTTCATTATTTTATAATTAACCAGTTATACTATTTATTTTATTTATTTATTATTTAGTTAAGTAGAAAATCATAGAGAATAAATTAATAAATATTTTTCAAAATACAAATAAATAAATTTTAACTCGACAAACTTTTATAGTTTCCACAATTGAAAAACGTCTACAAGATTTGCAAAGAAAACTATCGGAAATTGCTGAAATACCAAAAATTCTCTCTTCCACTTTGGCTACCGTATCGCAAACTTTCGACAAACTTACCACAACCCTACCGCCATCAGGGTCTTTAGCACATTGCCGCCATCATTTCCAAAACGGAAATGATTATTGTTGCCCTCATTTGGGGGGAAATGAACAAAGACGCAAATTGTCTTATGACGAAGATGTCTACGATTTCGAATTGAGTGATGAGGCGGATGTAGTGGAAGCAGAGAAGGAAGATTTCGATGCAAAAGAAGCATATTTGCAACTTAAACGTTTTGCGGCGGCAAGGCAAAGAAAATCAAAGGATGTAACACCGGAATCAGATTATGCATCGGAAAATAATTACCAACCAAACGAAACAGACTGCAAGGACATTGACAATGATGGCGATGATAATGACGTCATCAATAATGATTATGATGACAATGCCAACAACACCAACGATGAAGATAACGATGATGACAATAGCGAAAAGAGCTGTGACATGTATGAAGAGTTTAACTTGTCTGTACTTAAAATACCTTTAGGTCATGTCAACGAGGAAAGTGATATTGAAGAGTATGATGAGGACAATGACGACGGCGATGGCGATGATGAAGAGGACTTTTTAACAACTACTTTTACATGGAATTTACGCAACAAACCAAAACTACAAATAAATGACACAGATGAAAATAAACGAGACAACGAAAATGATGATGAAAACAATGATAAATTCAATGTGTTACAACAAAAATCCTTGAACGAAAACAAGGACATGTTGGTGTATGAAGAAAGACACACTAATGCTGAAACACCAGAAAAGGAACAAAAGGTTTGTTTAAATTGTTTTATCTCATTTTGTGTTGAAATTATATTTTTCAAGGGTCAAATATTAGACTGCTACAGTATGCTAACTTCTTAAGTTAATGTGTGTTTATTTGTTTGTGGGTGTGTTTGAAGTCTATAAATGTGGACAATTTTGACATCCATATGAATATCTGGGAACATCATGGGTGGACTGGCCATAGTATTCATGGCACTTATAACGAAAACATTAAATCAGTATATATATATAATTAGTATATCTGAGAAAATATACAAGTCTAGTCTATAGTCTAGTCTATAGTGTAGTCTATAGTCTAGTCTGTAGTCTAGTCTAGCCCATAGTCTAGTCTATAGTCTAGTCCATAGTCTAGTCTATAGCCTAGTCTATAGTCTAGTCTATAGTCTAGTCTGTAGTCTACTATATAGTCTAGTCTAGTCTAGTCTATAGTCTAGTCCTATAGTCTAGTCTATAGTCTAATCTATAGTCTAGTCTATAGTCTAGTCTATAGTCTATCTATAGGTCTAGTCTATAGTCTAGTCTATAGTCTAGTCTATAGTCTAGTCTATAGTCTAGTCTATAGTCTCGTCTATAGTCTAGTCTATAGTCTAGTCTATAGTCTAGTCTATAGTCTAGTCTATAGTCTAGTCTATAGTCTAGTCTATAGTCTAGTCTATAGTCTAGTCTAGTCTAGTCTATAGTCTAGTCTATAGTCTAGTCTATAGTCTAGTCTATAGTCTAGTCTATAGTCTATGTCTATAGTCTAGTCTATAGTCTAGTCTATAGTCTAGTCTATAGTCTAGTCTATAGTCTAGTCTATAGTCTAGTCTATAGTCTAGTCTATAGTCTAGTCTATAGTCTAGTCTATAGTCTAGTATAGTCTAGTCTATAGTCTAGTCTATAGTCTAGTCTGTAGTCTAGTCTACAGTCTAGTCTACAGTCTAGTCTATGGTCTAGTCTATAGTCTAGTCTATGGTCTAGTCTATAGTCTAGTCTAGTCTCTAGTCTATAGTCTAGTCTACAGTCTATTCTATAGTCCAGTCTATAGTCTATTCTATAGTCTAGTCTATAGTCTAGTCTATAGTCTAGTCTATAGTCTAGTCTATAGTCTAGTCTATAGTCTAGTCTATAGTCTAGTCTATAGTCTAGTCTATAGTCTAGTCTATAGTCTAGTCTATAGTCTAGTCTATAGTCTAGTCTATAGTCTAGTCTATAGTCTAGTCTATAGTCTAGTCTATAGTCTAGTCTATAGTCTAGTCTATAGTCTAGTCTAGTCTAGTCTATAGTCTAGTCTATAGTCTAGTCTATAGTCTAGTCTATAGTCTAGTCTATAGTCTAGTCTATAGTCTAGTCTATAGTCTAGTCTATAGTCTAGTCTATAGTCTAGTCTATAGTCTAGTCTATAGTCTAGTCTATAGTCTAGTCTATAGTCTAGTCTATAGTCTAGTCTATAGTCTAGTCTATAGTCTAGTCTATAGTCTAGTCTATAGTCTAGTCTATAGTCTAGTCTATGGTCTAGTCTATAGTCTAGTCTATAGTCTAGTCTATAGTCTAGTCTATAGTCTAGTCTATAGTCTAGTCTATAGTCTAGTCTAGTCTAGTCTATAGTCTAGTCTATAGTCTAGTCTATAGTCTAGTCTATAGTCTAGTCTATAGTCTAGTCTATAGTCTAGTCTATAGTCTAGTCTATAGTCTAGTCTGTAGTCTAGTCTACAGTCTAGTCTACAGTCTAGTCTATGGTCTAGTCTATAGTCTAGTCTATAGTCTAGTCTATAGTCTAGTCTAGTCTATAGTCTAGTCTATAGTCTAGTCTACAGTCTATTCTATAGTCCAGTCTATAGTCTATTCTATAGTCTATTCTATAGTCTAGTCTATAGTCTAGTCTATAGTCTAGTCTATAGTCTAGTCTATAGTCTAGTCTATAGTCTAGTCTATAGTCTAGTCTATAGTCTAGTCTATAGTCTAGTCTATAGTCTAGTCTATAGTCTAGTCTATAGTCTAGTCTATAGTCTAGTCTATAGTCTAGTCTATAGTCTAGTCTATAGTCTAGTCTATAGTCTAGTCTATAGTCTAGTCTATAGTCTAGTCTATAGTCTAGTCTATAGTCTAGTCTATAGTCTAGTCTATAGTCTAGTCTATAGTCTAGTCTATAGTCTAGTCTATAGTCTAGTCTATAGTCTAGTCTATAGTCTAGTCTATAGTCTAGTCTATAGTCTAGTCTATAGTCTAGTCTATAGTCTAGTCTATAGTCTAGTCTATAGTCTAGTCTATAGTCTAGTCTATAGTCTAGTCTATAGTCTAGTCTATAGTCTAGTCTATAGTCTAGTCTATAGTCTAGTCTATAGTCTAGTCTATAGTCTAGTCTATAGTCTAGTCTATAGTCTAGTCTATAGTCTAGTCTATAGTCTATGTCTAGTCTATAGTCTAGTCTATAGTCTAGTCTATAGTCTAGTCTATAGTCTAGTCTATAGTCTAGTCTATAGTCTAGTCTATAGTCTAGTCTATAGTCAGTCTATAGTCTAGTCTATAGTCTAGTCTATAGTCTAGTCTATAGTCTAGTCTATAGTCTAGTCTATAGTCTAGTCTATAGTCTAGTCTATAGTCTAGTCTATAGTCTAGTCTATAGTCTAGTCTATAGTCTAGTCTATAGTCTAGTCTATAGTCTAGTCTATAGTCTAGTCTATAGTCTAGTCTATAGTCTAGTCTATAGTCTAGTCTATAGTCTAGTCTATAGGCTAGTCTATAGTCTAGTCTATAGTCTAGTCTATAGTCTAGTCTATAGTCTAGTCTATAGTCTAGTCTATAGTCTAGTCTATATTCTAGTCTATAGTCTAGTCTATAGTCTAGTCTATAGTCTAGTCTATAGTCAAGTCTATAGTCTAGTCTATAGTCTAGTATAGTCTAGTCTATAGTCTAGTCTATAGTCTAGTCTATAGTCTAGTCTATAGTCTAGTCTATAGTCTAGTCTATAGTCTAGTCTATAGTCTAGTCTATAGTCTAATCTATAGTCTAGTCTATAGTCTAGTCTATAGTCTAGTCTATAGTCTAGTCTATAGTCTAATCTATAGTCTAGTCTATAGTCTAGTCTATAGTCTAGTCTATAGTCTAGTCTATAGTCTAGTCTATAGTCTAGTCTAGTCTATAGTCTAGTCTATAGTCTTCTATAGTCTAGTCTATAGTCTAGTCTATAGTCTAGTCTATAGTCTAGCTATAGTCTAGTCTATAGTCTAGTCTCTAGTCTAGTCTTAGTCTAGTCTATAGTCTAGTCTAGTCTATAGTCTAGTAGTCTATAGTCTAGTCTAGTCTAGTCTAGTCTATAGTCTAGTCTATAGTCTAGTCTATAGTCTAGTCTATAGTCTAGTCTATAGTCTAGTCTATAGTCTAGTCTAAAGTCTAGTCTATAGTCTAGTCTATAGTCTAGTCTAAAGTCTAGTCTATAGTCTAGTCTATAGTCTAGTCTATAGTCTAGTCTAGTCTAGTCTAGTCTATAGTCTAGTCTATAGTCTAGTCTATAGTCTGTCTATAGTCTAGTCTATAGTCTAGTCTATAGTCTAGTCATAGTCTAGTCTATAGTCTAGTCTATAGTCTAGTCTATAGTCTAGTCTATAGTCTAGTCTATAGTCTAGTCTATAGTCTAGTCTATAGTCTAGTCTATAGTCTAGTCTATAGTCTAGTCTATAGTCTAGTCTATAGTCTAGTCTATAGTCTAGTCTATAGTCTAGTCTATAGTCTGGTCTATAGTCTTGTCTATAGTCTAGTCTATAGTCTAGTCTATAGTCTAGTCTATAGTCTAGTCTATAGTCTGGTCTATAGTCTAGGCTATAGTCTAGTTCTATAGTCTAGTCTGTAGTCTAGTCTATAGTCTAGATTCGGCATAACCGAATATTTGTTTTTAATTAAAATTTTAAATCTATCACTAATGTTTATAATAATACTTTTCCTTACATTTGCATTTAATTTTATCGTCACCTCACTTAATTTTATTTTTTTCTTATTTGTAGCTGGACAAATTGGAACGTTCGTGGCCTTGGGCAGATCGTGAGAAAATCATTTATAAGTAAATTTATTCATTATTTAAAATTTTTCATTTATTTATTTATCTTCCTTTCTTTTACATTTTTATTCTAAATGAGCATATTTGTTTAACTTTTCTTTTTGTATACTCTTCCAGGCAATCAACTTGCCATTTGGTGCCACACAAACCCTTGGGTTAATTGAACAACGCATACAATTGCTGGCCAAACGCAACCTTTTGGAACACATAAAAAAACAAACCAAGAATCCTCAATATTGATATCCAAAGCAAAAAAATAACGAAGAATTAGTTGTATGAGTAGAATAATATTTAATTTTAATTAATGCTGAATATAGTACTGCCCCTTTTTGAAAAAAAATGTATTTAGAATATTCATTCGAAATTTATATTGTTTGTAAGATGTTTTATTTGTTTTAAAAAAATTTAAATAAGAAATATTTTTAGCTAATAAGAAATGGGTTTATACATTTAACAGATGTTGAAATTTGGATTTAACGCGATAATATATTTATGTTTTGGTTATGGGTTCATATTTTAAAATAATATCCAGTGAAAATATTTGTGGTGGTTATCTAACCCAATATGTATGTTATTATACTAGTTCATATGAAAGGTAATGATAACTTAAAACTTTTATAAAATTTTTGAAAATTAAATCGACTCTATCCATCCACATAGAGCACAAATATATTAATCGGAAAAGTATATTACTTTTTCCCGAGCGTTAAAAAGTTTCCGAGCAATGCCTTGAAGTTTTCAATATTTTATCTAAACAAATTTTGAATTTTTTAATACAAAACTGGATATCCTCGATATAAACTAGTGGAGAATAGCAAGGATTAGTTAGTTAGTAAGTAGTTAGTTAGTTCGTTAGTTAGTAGTAAGTTAGTAAGTTAGTAAGTTAGTTAGTTAGTCGTTAGTTAGTTAGTTAGTTAGTTAGTTAGTTAGTTAGATAGTTATGTTAGTTAGTTAGTTAGTAGTTAGTTAGTTAGTTAGTTAGATAGTAGTAGTTAGTTAGTTAGTTAGTAGTAGTTAGTAGTTAGTATTAGTTAGTTAGTAGTTTTAGTTAGTTGTAGTAGTTAGTTAGTCAGTTAGTAGTAGTAGGTAGTTTAGTAGTTAGTAGTTAGTTAGTTAGTAGTTAGTAGTTAGTTAGGTAGTTAGTAGTAGTTAGTTAGTTAGTTAGGTAGTTAGTTAGTAGTTAGTTCGTTAGTAGTTAGTTAGTTAGTTAGGTAGTTAGTTAGTTGTTAGTTAGTTAGTAGCTTAGTTAGTTAGTTAGTTAGTTAGTTAGTTAGTTAGTTAGTTAGTTAGTTAGTAGTTAGTTAGTAGTTAGTTAGTTAGTAGTTAGTTAGTTAGTTAGTTAGTTAGTTAGTAGTTAGTTAGTAGTTAGTTAGTTAGTTAGTTAGTAGTTAGTTAGTTATTAGTGTTAGTTAGTTAGTTAGTTAGTTAGTTAGTTAGTTAGTAGTTAGTTAGTTAGTAGTTAGTTAGTTAGTTAGTTAGTTAGTAGTTAGTTAGTAGTTAGTTAGTTAGTTAGTTAGTTAGTTAGTTAGTTAGTTAGTTAGTTAGTTAGTTAGTTAGTTAGTTAGTTAGTTAGTTAGTTAGTTAGTTAGTTAGTTAGTTAGTTAGTTAGTTAGTTAGTTAGTTAGTTAGTTAGTTAGTTAGTTAGTTAGTTAGTAGTTAGTTAGTTAGTTAGTTAGTAGTTAGTTAGTTAGTTAGTTAGTTAGTTAGTTAGTTAGTTAGTTAGTTAGTTAGTTAGTTAGTTAGTTAGTTAGTTAGTTAGTTAGTTAGTTAGTTAGTTAGTTAGTTAGTTAGTTAGTTAGTTAGTTAGTTAGTTAGTTAGTTAGTTAGTTAGTTAGTTAGTTAGTTAGTTAGTTAGTTAGTTAGTTAGTTAGTTAGTTAGTTAGTTAGTTAGTTAGTTAGTTAGTTAGTTAGTTAGTTAGTTAGTTAGTTAGTTAGTTAGTTAGTAGTTAGTTAGTTAGTTAGTTAGTTAGTTAGTTAGTTAGTTAGTTAGTAGTAGTTAGTTAGTTAGTTAGTTAGTTAGTTAGTAGTTAGTAGTTAGTTAGTTAGTTCGTTAGTTAGTTAGTTAGTTAGTTAGTTAGTTAGTTAGTTAGTTAGTTAGTAGTTAGTTAGTTAGTTAGTTAGTTAGTTAGTTAGTTAGTAGTTAGTTAGTTAGTAGTAGTTAGTTAGTTAGTAGTTAGTTAGTTAGTAGTTAGTTAGTTAGTTAGTTAGTAGTTAGTTAGTTAGTTAGTTAGTTAGTTAGTTAGTTAGTTAGTTAGTTAGTTAGTAGTAGTTAGTTAGTTAGTTAGTTAGTTAGTTAGTTAGTTAGTTAGTTAGTTAGTTAGTTAGTTAGTTAGTTAGTAGTTAGTTAGTTAGTTAGTTAGTTAGTTAGTTAGTTAGTTAGTTAGTTAGTTAGTTAGTTAGTTAGTTAGTTAGTTAGTTAGTTAGTTAGTTAGTTAGTTAGTTAGTTAGTTAGTTAGTTAGTTAGTTAGTTAGTTAGTTAGTTAGTTAGTAGTTAGTTAGTTAGTTAGTTAGTTAGTTAGTTAGTTAGTTAGTTAGTTAGTTAGTTAGTTAGTTAGTTAGTTAGTTAGTTAGTTAGTTAGTTAGTTAGTTAGTTAGTTAGTTAGTTAGTTAGTTAGTTAGTTAGTTAGTTAGTTAGTTAGTTAGTTAGTTAGTTAGTTAGTTAGTAGTTAGTTAGTTAGTTAGTTAGTTAGTTAGTTAGTTAGTAGTTAGTTAGTTAGTTAGTTAGTTAGTTAGTTAGTTAGTTAGTTAGTTAGTTAGTTAGTTAGTTAGTTAGTTAGTTAGTTAGTTAGTTAGTTAGTTAGTTAGTTAGTTAGTTAGTTAGTTAGTTAGTTAGTTAGTTAGTTAGTTAGTTAGTTAGTTAGTTAGTTAGTTAGTTAGTTAGTTAGTTAGTTAGTTAGTTAGTTAGTAGTTAGTTAGTTAGTTAGTTAGTTAGTTAGTTAGTTAGTTAGTTAGTAGTTAGTAGTTAGTTAGTTAGTTAGTAGTTAGTTAGTAGTTAGTTAGTTAGTTAGTTAGTTAGTTAGTTAGTTAGTTAGTTAGTAGTTAGTTAGTAGTTAGTTAGTAGTTAGTTAGTTAGTAGTTAGTTAGTTAGTTAGTTAGTTAGTTAGTTAGTTAGTTAGTTAGTTAGTTAGTTAGTTAGTTAGTTAGTTAGTTAGTTAGTTAGGTAGTTAGTTAGTTAGTTAGTTAGTTAGTAGTTAGTTAGTTAGTAGTTAGTTAGTTAGTAGTTAGTTAGTTAGTTAGTTAGTTAGTTAGTTAGTTAGTTAGTTAGTTAGTAGTTAGTTAGTTAGTAGTTAGTTAGTTAGTTAGTTAGTTAGTTAGTTAGTTAGTTAGTTAGTTAGTTAGTAGTTAGTTAGTAGTTAGTTAGTTAGTAGTTGTAGGTAGTTATTTATTTAGTTAGTTAAGAGAGCTCTCTTCTCATTGAATATTCTAGAAGTTATAGATTGATTTAACAATTCAAGCGCAAAGTTGCTTCAATATATTACAGTAATTCTAGAATTGAGTAACAAACTACTCAGGATATTTTTACTGTAGGGTCTAATAGAACACTTGCCCACTGCAGTGGAGTGCTGTATCCTCACGTATGAATGTATTCCTCACGTCGTATTGGGAAATGTTTAATATTATGTTATTATTGTAATGGAAATAATAATACAAGTTTAAATACTTTAATAATCTTGTATTAAGTACTTAATGGTTAAAAAAATATGTATATTGCTATTTCCCCTAACTGTAAAATATCCATTTAAAAACTATCCTGTATTCATTCTGCTGAATATTTATATTAAAACATACATTAATCCTTTTTCTTTATTATTCCCAATTATCATCATTCATGGCATTTTACATTTCACGGGTTTCAACGTACACTACAGGAGTAGAGGAGAGGATGTAGTAATAAAATTTATTCGTTCCATTTGTACAAAATATGTTGAAAATATTCAAAATTTATTTAAAATGGGAACATATTAGAATATACTTATAAGGTGCTCCAAATAACTAAAAAAATTTTACGAAATTATTTTGGAGTTATTTTTGGATTATATGAGTTATTATTATATATATTATATTATATGAGTTCACTTTATCAAAATTAGTTTATGTAAATAGTACAATAGTCGACTCAACCAAATTTTGTTTTCGAATAAAAAACGTTTTTTTTATATACGAATAAAATGGAGGGAAAGGAAAAATATACAAGTTATAAATTGTTACTGACAATAGACTTTACACCCACTTAATGGGAAAATCATTTTTTATCCTGCTTTTCCATTTTAGGCTCGATAAAGTGCAGTTTTTTGTGGTTGCTTGCAAATATGCAATTTGAAGAGAAAAATATTTCAATGGGAGTAAAAAATGGAAAAAGTAAATGAACTGCTATGCAATATAAGAAATTAACGTAAATATATATGTACATTCGGTTCTGCAGAATATTGTAATCTCTTCAACTGAACCTAGAAAGGCCTAGGTTCAACGGAATATATATATCAAGAAAATAAGCAAAATCTACGGTTACTTGTTCTCAATTAAAAGAGATGTCATGTTTATGTCGATACAGAAGCAATGCTTATATCAATGAAAAATGTACTTCAAAGCATCATAATCGGTTTAAAAGGGTTCAGATATACGTATCTTTAATATAAATGTTACACTGTAGTCATACATAGTCTAGCATAACCGGATTAATTTTTCAACTTGTTTTTGTTAAGCTATTTTGTATTTTAGGTCACGTTATATATGAAAATATAAAGGATATTCGTAAACCTACACACATTTAATTGGAGGTGATTTTAAAGTGTATTCCAACTAAATTGGAAAACTGTAAGCCGTGACTGACTCAGGTCAATTACTTTGCAAAGCTTTCATAAGGGAAGAATTTTTCTCAGATATAACAACATTCGTTATTCCACAAAATTCATATTAATTTTTCATAGTACGTATAATATTTACTGAATTATAAAATATTTATACATCCATTATTAACTGTAAAACAATTATAACTTTTTCATAAATATGCATAAACTCGTTGCTAAAAACAATAACTATTTAAAAAGTTTTAATAAATAAAAGTTTAAAAATCATGTACACATACCACACCAATATTCTGTAAACATTACCAGAGTAATTTTTAGTTCTTCTTTAATATCCTGTGAATAACTCTAACAGATGTTACATAATTGTTTTGTCGCTTGTGGAAATGCAATGTAACAGTTTGTAAAAGGTTGAAAAAAATATATTTTAAATTAGAGAAAAATTCAATGTGTTGTAAAATTTTATTTATTATTTTCATGAAAATGACCTTATTTCTGATTTCCTTGTATATTGAGAATAACTTGCTATTTATTCTTTAATTATTTTTAAAATTTTTAATTAGAATTGTTTTAGTTTTGAAGTTTTTTATATGAAAACAAATAAGAATTGATAGTTGGGCATGGCCGACCATATGATACCCTACATAAGTGATTATATATTTTGATTATTTTCTTAGTAATAAAGTATTTAATTTGATTTTTACCTTAATTCAGAAATATTTTAACAATTTGTTGACAAAAAAAGGGATTATCTAAAAGAGGGGTTATATGGGACAGGGGGTTAATATGGTCCTATCCATATAAATTTTGGTAGAGGGATTTACGCCTGCATCAGTTATTTATGCAGAATATCATCTTGATATTAGTTTTTATAAGTGAATTTTGACCATCGATTAATTTTCTGAAGGGGACTTAGTATGGGGGATAGGGTCAAATGATGCCCGATCATTACGTAAATCAGCAGTATCATTGAGAGTTATACAAAACTAAGTTTTGCCGATCTAACATACATATTTATGAGCTCAAATGCTCTATTCGGGGGTACGGTTGTATGCGGTCTATACGAAATAATGGACCGATTTTAACCATTTTTGTCCTTGAGTCAAAAGAAGAGCACTTGTCAAATTTCATCTAATAACTCTGAAATTTGCGACCTGTACAATGCAGACAAGGATTACATGGACAGATAGACAGACAGACAGACAGACGGACAGACAGACAGACAGACAGACAGACGGACATATCTAGAATGTGATTCTGAGCCAATTGGTATACTTTAAGATGGGTGTAGGACCAATATTTTTGAGTGTTACAAACGCATAATACCCTCCACACTATAGTGGTGTGGGGTATAAATATTTGTATTTACCTATGTAGAGTCGAAAATCTAGATTATCCAATTAGTCCAAAGTCTAGTCCTGACTAGGTGAATGTCTAGTTTTAAGTATAACTCAAACTCTAGTCTATAAAAAGTTGAATATCTAATGTATGTATAAACTAGTTGAATTCTAGCCTATTGACTAGTCGAAAATATATTCTATAGACGAGTCGAATGTCTAGACTATAACTTAGTCTAATAGCTAGTCTAGATAATGGTCGACTATATAGTCTATATACATTTAGAATACATAATCTATAAAATAATCGAACGTTTTGCCTGTAGATTAGTCTAGTAGGTAGATAAGTAAAAAGCATTGTATATAAATAGGCCCATAGACTTTTCTATATCATAGATTAGCCGAAAGTCTATTCAATAGACTAGTTGAATATATATATTCTTAGACAAGTTCATAGTCTAGAGACAAGAATGAAGTCTAGTCTAAAACCGAAAAACAAAGAATAGTCTACATACTAGTCGAATGTCTAGTTTATAGTGTAATTCAAACTCTAGAATATAAATATGTAGTTGGAAGTCTATTTTATAAACTGGTCAAAAGTTTTGTCTACAGATTAGACGAAAATATAGACTAGTCGAACATCTAGCCCTTAGACAAGTAATAAATATACTGCCTTTATACATAACAATTTATAAAAGGTTTATAGTATAAAAAATTTGCCTTATAAACTTTTGATAAATTGTTATGAATAAGGCGCATAGTCTGTGTAAATAAACTGGTCTATAGACTATTAGAATTTCTATATAATAGACTTGTCGAAAGTCTAATTAATAGACTAGTTGAAATGTATAATATAGACAGGTCAAAATTTCTATAGTCTGTAGACAAGTAAGAAGTCTAATCTGCAAACTGGTCGAAAGTTCATGTTATGAACTGATAGAAATTCTGATCTATAGAATATTAAACATATAGTTTAGTTCATAGACTGTCAAAACTCTATTCTATAAACATTTAAAAGTGTTATAGTCTAGACTATAAACTAGTCGAAAGCCTGCTATGTAGGCAAGTAGAACTCTATAGCTTATAGCTATGACTACAGACTAGACGAAAATATATTATACAGAATAGTCGAATGTCTAGTTTATAGTGTAATTCAAACTCTAGAATATAAATATGTAGTTGGGAGTCTAATTTATAAACTGGTCAAAAGTTTTGCCTACAGATTAGACCAAAGTATTTACTAGTCGAATCTAGACCGTAGACAAGTAACAAATATACTACCTTATACATAATAATTTATAAAAGGTTTATAGTTTGAAAATTTACTTGTCTAATAAACTTTTGTTTTTTTAATTTTTATGAATAAGGCCCATATTCTGTGTAAATAAACTGGTATAATAAACTGGTCTATAGACTATTCAAATTTCTATATAATAGACTTGTCGAAAGTCTAGTTAATAGACTAGTTAAAATTCTGAAATTCTGCTGAAATTCTGATCTATAGAATATTAAATATATAGTTAAGTTCATAGACTGTAATAATAAAAACTCTATTCTATAAACGTTTAAAAGTGTTATACATAAACTGGAATAGTCGATAGTCTAGCCTATAAACTAGTCGAAAGCCTGCTATGTAGGCAAGTAGAAGCCTACATTATAGCTATGACTACAGACTAGACGAAAATATATTATACAGAATAGTCAAATGTCTAGTTTATAGTATAATCCAAATTCTAGTCTAGAAATAGGCTAGTATAAAGTCTATTCTATAAACAGGACCATAGACTTGCCGAAAGTCTAGTCAAGAGACTATTTGAAGTGTTTTCTATAGTGATTGTATTCTATATAAGTCTACAAGTAATAAGTCAAGTCTAAAGACCAGTCCAAAGTCTATGTTATCAACTAGTCGAAAGTCTGGATAATATAATATTAAACATCAGGTTTATAGCCTAGTCTAGTGTCTAGTTTACAGTCATGTATTAGACTAGTTGAAAATCTAATAAACAAATTAGCATAAAGTCTAGTATAGACTATTCAAAAGTCTAGTCTAATCAGTAGACTAGTTGAAAATCTAGTCAATAGACTAGTCGAAAGTCTAGTCAATAGACTAGTCGGAAGTCTAGTCAATAGGCTAATTAAAATGTGTTTTCAATAGTGATTGTATTCTATATAAGTCTACAAGTAATAAGTCAAGTCTAAAGACTAGTCCAAAGTCTATGTTATGAACTAGTCGAAAGTCTGGATAATATAATATTAAACATCAGGTTTATAGCCTAGTCTAGTGTCTAGTTTATAGTCATGTATTAGACTAGTTGAAAATCTAATAAACATATTAGCATAAAGTCTAGTATAGACTATTCGAAAGTCTAGTCCATAGACTAGTCGAAAATCTAGTCAATAGACTAGTCGAAAGTCTAGTCAATAGACTAGTCGAAAGTCTAGTCAATAGACAAGTCGAAAGTCTAGTCAATAGAATTGTCGAAAGTCTAGTCAATAGACAAGTCGAAAGTCTAGTCAATAGACTAGTCGAAAGTCTAGTCAATAGACTAGTCGAAAGTCTAGTCAATAGACTAGTCGAAAGTCTAGTCAATAGACTAATTAAAATGTATTCTTTAGACAAGTCAAAAGCATATATTACGATAGAAAAGTCGAAAGACTCTATTCTATATACTAGTCGCAATTTTAGCCTATAAACTAGTCGAAAGTTAACCTATAGACAAGTCGAATGTCTAGCCTACAGACTAGTCCAAATATTGTGTATAGACTAGTCGAATGCAAATGTCTACTATCTATAGTCTAGTTCGCAGATAAGCAGAATTTCTACTATACGAAAGTCTATACAATATACTAGTCTAATGTCTATACAATAGTTTAGTCGAAAGTCTAGTCGATGGACAAATTGAAAATATATTGCTATAGGCAAGTCAAATTTCAATAGACTCTAGTCTATAAGTAGTTGAAAGTATTGTTTATAGACTAGTCGAAAGTCTAGTCTACAGTCTAGTCAAGTCTACAGATCAGTCGAAAATATCAAATTTAAATTAAAGTATCTAACTGAATATATGAATATTGCGACTCATATAGTGTAAATTTTTCTAAGCCGATAACTGTAATTTTAAGGATCATGCTACAAAAATAACTTTAACACATGCGAAGATTTCATTAATAGAAAAGTTTTCCTCTTTGATGCTTTGCTAATCAATCTAATTAATTTTTTTCCTCGAAAAAAAAATGTCAGCTAAAAACATTTACAAACAATCTAAACAAAAGCCAATGAGAAAAAAATGTATTTGTGTATGTGTCATAAAAAATGAAAATCCTAAATGTATGCTAATGATATTTTAAAAATGGCTAAAAAAAGAAAAAAATTGTTGAAATTAATTTAATTAAAAAAGTACTACGAGTACATTTGTTAAAATGTAAAAACAAATTTAATTAAATGTTAAACACATTTACTTTTACATATATGTAACTAAGGAAGTGCACTTCTAAACAATTTCAAATACTTGCTCAACCATACGAGTAAGTACTTCAAACACATTTATATTTAAATTAAAAGAATTTTTCCAAAACACTTACCTTTAAAAAGCTTTTGAAAAGAAATTGAAAAACTTGAGTTTAAAATTAAATTTAATATTTTTTTTTTTTTTTTGCAATTTTATTTCAATAAATTTTTCTCCTTTTCTTCATTAGTTTTTTTTTATTAATTTGGTATAAGTTTTACATGAATTAAAATAATATATTTTTTTATTCTTGTTATTTTCAAAATTCAGCATTAAATACTTAAATGTAAAAATAGTTTCAATTTATTTTTACACTTTTTTACAAGTAATTGTTACATTTACATACACACATTCAAACATTCATTAGATTGTTACTAAATGTATATTTTGTTTATTTTTAATAGAAAATATTAAAATATTTAAACACATTTACATACATAATACATACACACTGATGATACATACAGATAAAGATTTGTTTAAATGTACAACACTGTTGTCTTACTGCATGCTCTTGCTTGGAGTAGTAGTATAGAGTGATGTAGAACTGACATTAGTACCCTTACGCTATAAATTCTGTCTGCGATGTTAATGGTTATAGGTCTATTATGGACGTTTAAGTAATTTTCTAAACGAAGTTTGTATGGGGGCTAGGGCCTAATAAGGTCCGTTCATTCTAATGAGGGTTTAAAGAGGCACGAAAACCTACACTTACTTGTGTCAACTTAACGTGAGCAGGGACTTTTGATTTTGGCGTAACTGGTCTAAAAATAAAGTGCTTAAGATAGCTTTTTGCCTATAGCTCTTGTACAAGGATGAAAAGTACCCAAAATTTCTTTTCAAATTAAGGAAAATAAAGCCATATTGGAGTTGGCAATTATTTATTTTAATTGAAACTTATCTCGTTGTAAAATTGTATATATATACCACTACTCCATTAAGTTTAATTGAGCTGTGCCCACACTTTAAAAAGTAACTTTTATGGCAGAGTTTGCAAAAACATTAATTAAAACAATTAAAATAAACTTAAATTACAGTCAAGTTAGCAGTTATAATGTAAAAGTTGTTAATACAAAAACAACACAGACTGTACCTGTATAGTGTGACAAATAATAGGCAGAACAATTACTGAATTTATATTCAACAGGGTGGGGGGTAATGACTACATTTTCAATTACAATTACATTTGAAGTAATTGTAATTGAAGCATTACCAATTACAATTACTTGTAATTGTAATTGAAGTTTTGACAATATTACTTGTAATGGTAATTGAAGTTTTGCCAATTACAATTACTTGTAATTGTAATTGAAGAATTTCCAACTACAATTACTTGTAATTGTGAATTTAGTTCCTTATAATTACATGTAATTTGTAATTAGTAATACCTTAATGACAATTACAAGTAATTTTAATTGGAAACTTGAATTACAATTACAAATAATTGTAATTGGCAAAACTTCAATTACAATTACAAGTAATTGTAATTGGTTATTGATCAATTACACATTACAAGTAATTGTAATTGGAAACATTTCAGTTACAATTACAAGTATTTGTAAGTACAACTATTTGTAATTGGTTATTACTGAATTACACATTACAAGTAATTGTAATTGACCATGTAATAAATTACTTTGTGTAATCATTACCCCCCATACCTGATATTCAGATAAGATTTTTTTGTCTTTTTATAACTTTTTCAATAATCGGTTAAATATTCCTTTCTTTGCAATCGTTATGCAAATAAGTACAAAGTTATAGTCATTTGAGGCCGACCATACGAGACCCAACATCAGCCAAAGGTTTTTAAAGAGATTTTCGGCTCTATGGCTTGGATTATTATTCTACTGATTTTCATTGTGGACCAATTATAGACTAAACTCTATAGACTTTTATTATTGTATGTTTGCCTATATAAATTATTCGGTAAACACTTTCAAATATTAAAATCTATTAAAAATTTTAGTAATATGTTTTTCGATAATCGGCTCGTTATTGATCTATATAAGAACCACTTTCAAATATAATTAAACTTGAACGATAGTTTATCTGCATGCTGCAAATTCGTATATAACCCCATTATTTGGCAGGATGCAAGGGTAATATTTAGGTCCAAAACCGGAAAACCTATACACCAAAGTCCCATCAACCGATAAGTCTTCGTATATCCTACTTAAAACCTTTGTACATATAGTCGTAAGCATGGTTAAAAGCAGAATACCAGATAAAGACCTAAAATAAAAGCAGTATGCTTGTGTAAAGGGACAATCGGAGGAAACTGAGTTGAATGAAGCCGCCCTCTATATAGATGAATCCCTCGATAGCAAACTGTATACAGTGGTGGTATGCATTGACACCGAAGCCGCCTTCAATAAAGTGTGCACGTTATACTCTAATCCAATACTTAGACAAGTTTTATGTTGACCTGTTACGGAGCACCCGGATGGATAAACTACGAAATGTACGATATAACAGGAAAAGGATATTTTACGGTACACCACATGGTGGCATTTTGTCCCCTTAACTCTGGGTAACCACGATTAATAGCCTCCTACGGACCCTAACAGAGAAAGAGGTCAAACCTGCCTGCTATGCAGACGATGTCGTAATACTTCTAAGGGTAAAGGATCCAAAATATTTGTGTAGAAAGGCTGGACTCAACCGTGAGGCCTCAATCTGAAAGCGACGAAGACGGAAATCTATCTGGTAGTCTTCTTTTGGCAAAAAGTGTAATATCATACTGCTACAGGGAGTACAGCGTACATGCTGCTTGGGTATTAGTGGTGCCATGAGCAGTACATCAACCACGGCTCTGCTAGATATTCCACCAAATGAAACATATATAAGATATAAGGCGGCTCATAACTTTAGGCGAATTGACCAAAATCAGTTATAGGACACGTCAACAATGTTTACTGGACACATTAGAAGGCTATACATAATCATTAAACATGATCGATCGTATACCGGACACTGATCCCAGTTAGAATGTCATAGTCAAGCGGAATATTACAGAAAATACGCGTAAAAATCTACACGAATGGCTCTAAATTGGCAATTAGGACGATATCAGGCGATAAAGTTAAATCTAGGACCTATTGGATTGTAAGAAATTCTTAAGCGAATACTCTCCCAGATGCAAGGTACACTTCACATGGGTACCATGCCGCTCGGGAGTAGTCGGCAACAAAAAGCGAATGTACTTGTAACGAGGGATGAATTCAAAATATGGGTGAGAGAATTCTATAAGGCCTCTTGAAACGGTGGGTGGAACCACCGGTAAAACTAACGAGAGCAGTACGAGAAGCAAGTCTGAGGTTGGTATGATGAGTGACACACATGACTACAGTGAAAGAAAGTGCTAAAGTACTTTGCCATTGTCAGGCTTATATCGAAATTAGATTCAAATATCTAGGGAGTGATATTATAGAAACTGCGTTTCTGAATATCGGATGATAATACACACCGTGAATACGATATTAAGATTTTGTCTTAACCAACAATTATTTTCCATAAAAATGTGCACTCCCGATAGTTGTCTAGGCACATATATTTCCTCGGATTTAATACAGTATACATCATCCTATCAAACTAACTTAACCTTAGATTGAAAGAATCATTTAAAATAATATAATCTGGTTTTCAAGATATGGAGTCCTATAACTAAATGTCATAATTGAGAAGTTTTAAAGGCGTAAAAATATAATTGTTGGTAAAATCTGTCTATTATATTGCTTTCTTACTTGCTGTTTATTTGTTCTAACTATTTTCTGTCACACTGTTTACATATAAAATAACTTAAATTAACTTGATCCAGTATTTACACTTGGAAAACCCACTTTTATGTTTCTGCAAAATTATAAACAAATATTTCAGTTAAATTCGTATTTTTTCATATTTTTGTAAAGCAAAATAAAAACCAATAAATCGAGGAACTTAAACAGGTTCCTATTTATTTTGGCCCAACGTAAACATAGTGTTTTAAATTTAAAGTGCCTCATCGACTAATTTGTAGTCATGCGGATTTGAATTGTTATTTGTGTTGAAGGTGGAATTAGTGGTGGCTATTTCGATCAAACTGCTGGTGGGTTCAATTGATGCAATAGACGGTGTTGTTGTACAACTAGTGTTTGGAACATTTGTTTTATCGCACATACTACTCGTACTAGTTTCCAGGATTATTGGTAATGTACCTAAAGGGTTAATTATGCTGGTGGTAGTTATTGGTAGTGGTGCTGCTGCAGTTACAGTTGAATTTATAGAGGATGTTGCTGTAATCGCAACTAATGCTGTCGTTGTATGTTGTAAAATTTTTTCATATGCTGGTGGTATTGTTGTTGTTGTTGTTTCTGTTGTTGTCGTCGCTATGGCATTATTGCTAGTAGAGTTAATATCAACAATTTGTTGTATTTCATCTCTGTCATCGGACACATCTGTTGTTGCTGTTGTTACCATTAGACAACAGTCGCTTGCATTTTGCTCAGTTGGTTGCATTGTTATTGATGTCCTTTGTGTTTCCTCCATTAACGGTTGGGTAATGCGTGAATTTGTCGAATCTAATGTTTTGCGTCGTAATAAATGAGCTTTCCTTAAGCCACTTAAAAAACCCATCGTACCACGACTATAATGAGATGTTGCTTGATGTTGATGATGATGTTGCTGTTGATGCGCTGATGCTTGTGCTGTGCTATGGGATCGTTGGCGTTGCTGTTGTTGATGATGATGATGGTGATGGCGTGTAGATGAAGATGTTGCTGATGTAACAGCACTAGACGCTCTTCGCGTAACCACTGACGACAACTCTTTTAGTCATACTTTCTCTTCACCGGGCATTGCGGGTCCACAGCGTACGAACTATAATCAAAAGAACTGAGATTTTGTGATTTTCTATTAACAGGGAAAAATGCTTGTCTTTAAAGCCAATTGAATTTATTGCGTTTTAACTAGAGTTTTATTTGAAATTTTGTTCAAAGCAAAAGTAATTTACTATATACATACATTTTTAGAGATAAGCTAAAATAAAAAAGAGCAGAAAGCGAAATAAGTAAATATGCGAAATATTAAATAATAAATTGGAGAAAAATATTAATGTGCATTCTATTTCTAGTATTTTTTTTAAGACATGTAGTGATATCCGTCTGTCAGTTACAATTTTTTAATGCGAATTTAATGAAATTTGGTAAGTAACTGAAATTTGTCAAATCAGTCTATTTTTAAGCCCCAATAGTTAATGTCTGACACCAAAATTACACTATAGTCATCAGCGGCGCAGATGTCAATGATTATCTCATGATTTCACAAATACTCTCCCAGGTCATAGACCTAATAACAATATAGTAGTGATGCAATAGGTAAGGAGTGCACCCTTTCTAAATAGAAGAAAAATAAATTGCAATTAACCAAACGAAATCGTGAGTTGTCTTCTTCAATCATTACCCGTTATAGGGTTCACATTGAGAGAATCGTAAATAAGCTTATACACTCTTAAATGCGTCAACCGTAAGAACATACAAAACCTCTATATCAAATGAAAAAGCATGATATGTAGTAGACTCTAGAGATAACGTAGAAGATGTCGCAAACCCTCCAATGAACTCAAGAGATACGGCGAATGTTCGTCATAAGAGTTCCCTTTGAACAAAAATCAGGGTAGAAGTGCAAGATGTCGAAGTACTTTAAGTGAACGGTGGTACTTTATCAACCACTGGGTGAGGTGGGTGACTAGATGAGTCACCGAATCCCCTTTGTGTGCTTTACGCGGCGGTGGAAATGTATGTACATGGTTCTGCCGGTCCATGTACTCGAGCTATCTAATCTGTGACCATTGGTGTCCTGTTGCTTAACTTCCGAGATGTAAAAGCATCACTTCCGTTTACAACCAAGCAGATGGGATGGGCTCTGTTGAGTCGACAACAGTACTTAGAATCGTATTCGATAGACTGAAACACGAATCCAAGCCGATGACTTACTTCTTACTCACAGAGAACACACTGTGGTAAATCTAGTATGAACAGAGTTTTCCCTGAACATACCTGGACAAGGAAGGAAAATTCAATGGTATCAGTTGTATTAGATACCTTACATCCATCACTATTCAACCCAGCACTCTTCTAAGTCATTTGACTCTTCTAAGATCCGTTATCCCTACATTCATCCTGCATCATATACACCTCATTCTCAACGCTTAGTCCCACAATTACTCCTCTGTGCGGTATCTGTTGACTTCGGCAACAGCACCGAATCTATCCAGAATTATAGACTTTAACGTACATCATTTCTCCAATAACCGGACAAGACAAAATCCGAATTTGCGTTGGAGGTTCTCTGGTTCGACCCCATGTCAAAACATTATAAGGAAGGGCTGAGGATGAGTCCCGGCAGACTAGAGCTACTGGTAACACCTCTTTTCCCCGGGATTGCAATCACACCAAGAGGAGGTCTTTCATCAAGGTTACACGCTCCCGGAAGAGGTTAGAAGTGGAAACGTTTTTGCTGCTGCCTCGAAAGATCCACTCAGACCTGTCGTTTGCTCAAAATCATGTAAATCACATGCCGTCCAGGAATATATCCAAAAACAAGACAGCTGTGGACAACAAGTAGCTATGAAACACTAAAATACAATGGTTAGATCCAGTCGGTATCTCAATATAAAGTTTCGACCCATATAAATATCCTAGCCCGTGAGACATAATATTAGCTGGCTTTCAACAGAATACTAGTTATTCCTTCGTTAGTATAAATATGTATATCTCCTGGTCCTACACACCTGACCAATGGGTAAAATTTAATGTGACGTAAAATCCTAAAAGAGGTAAACATCACACATTAAAGCGAAAGATCATAGATGCAAAAGTCTATATTCATTTCAGCTGAAATCGTTAGAAAAGTTTATCATTTACATTCACATTGATTCTACAGTATTATAATACCCTAGCATACCCTGGGTGCTTCGCTACCCTAATGAAAATTAAATACATAAATTTTTTTTTACTTTTATAGAAAATTAATATTTATTTAATGTTTCAGTTTTTTACGTTCAATATTCAGGAAGAATCTTGTATTTTTAGTTTCATTCGTTTAGCTTCCACATTATAGAAAATTTCAAAATTACTATTTGAAAAAAGTACTATAAAATACCTCCTATTTAATCAAAAATTTTATGTTTCTGTGTTCAATATTATAGACAATTAAAAACAAGTAAGAAATTATAGTCGGGCGAGGCCGACCATATAATACCCTACACCTTTGACAAAAATATAATGTGATTTAGTTGCCATAATAAAGCATTTAAGTTGAATTGTACCTTGCCTTAGATATACATACTTAAGCCGTTTATTGTTGAATACAATTGTGGACATTTAAGTGAAATTTTGATGGGGGCTTTTCATAGGGGCTAGGGTCATATGAGAACCTATTATTATAGAATTCGTGGGGGTCATCAAGTCTTGTATACAACTTGGTTATTGCAGCTTTTTGTCGAGATATGAGTATATTAAACATAATTATGAACTTAAAAGCGCTATTCGGCTAGTTCAGTTGTAAGGGGGCTAGGTGAAATAATGGACCGATGTGAACCATTTTCAACAGGCTTCATCTACGGTACCATAAAAGATCATGTGCCAAATTTCATTGAATTATCTAAAAAATTGCGACCTGTAGTTTGATTACAAGTTTTAAAAGCCCTATTCGGGGGTTCAGTTGTATGGGGGCTAGGTGAAATAATGAACCGATGTAAACCATTTTCAACAGACTTCATCTACGGTACCATAAAAGATCATGTGCCAAATTTCATTGAATTATCTTCAAAATTGCGACCTGTAGTTTGATTACAAGTTTTAAAAGCCCTATTCGAGGGGTTCAGTTGTATGGGGGCTAGGTGAAATAATGGACCGATGTAAACCATTTTCAACAGGCATCATCTACGGTACCATAAAAGATTATGTGACAAATTTCATTGAATTATCTTCAAAATTGCGACCTGTAGTTTGATTACAAGTTTTAAAAGCCCTATTCGAGGGGTTCAGTTGTATGGGGGCTAGGTGAAATAATGGATCGATGTAAACCATTTTCAACAGGCATCATCTACGGTACCATAAAAGATCATGTGACAAATTTCATTGAATTATCTTCAAAATTGCGACCTGTAGTTTGATTACAAGTTTTAAAAGCCCTATTCGGGGGTTCAGTTGTATGGGGGCTAGGTGAAATAATGGACCGATGTTAACCATTTTCTATAGGCTTCGTCTACGGTACCATAAAAGATCATGTGCTAAATTTCATTGAATTATCTTCAAAATTGCGACCTGTAGTTTGATTACAAGTTTTAAAAGCCCTATTCGAGGGGTTCAGTTGTATGGGGGCTAGGTGAAATAATGGACCGATGTAAACCATTTTCAACAGGCATCATCTACGGTACCATAAAAGATCATGTGACAAATTTCATTGAATTATCTTCAAAATTGCGACCTGTAGTTTGATTACAAGTTTTAAAAGCCCTATTCGGGGGTTCAGTTGTATGGGGGCTAGGTGAAATAATGGACCGATGTTAACCATTTTCTATAGGCTTCGTCTACGGTACCATAAAAGATCATGTGCTAAATTTCATTGAATTATCTCCGAAATTGCGACCTGTAGTTTGATTACAAGTTTTAAAAGCCCTATTCGAGGGGTTCAGTTGTATGGGGGCTAGGTGAAATAATGGACCGATCTTAACCATTTTCAATAGGCTTCGTCCTTGGGACAACAGAAGATCATGTACCAAATTTCATTGAATTATCTTCAAAATTGCGACCTGTAGTTTGATTACAAGGTTTACATGGACGGACGGACGGACGGACAGACGGACGGACAGACGGACGGACATAGCTAAATCGACTCAGAAAATGATTCTGAGCCGATTGGTATACTTTAAGGTGGGTGTAGGACCAATATTATTGTGCGTTACAAACATCAGCACAAACCCAATATACCCTCCCCACTAAAGTGGTGTAGGGTATAAATATAACTTGATGAATGAAAAAGTACCAAAAGTCCCTTTCAGTAGATTCTCATTCACTAAGGTCCCTATATTTTAAATTTTATATTTCTATGTTCAATATCGTAAAAATATCAAAAAATACCATCGGAAAAACGAAAAAGTACAAAAATCTCTCTCAATAAATTTTCATTTAATAAGGATGTATTCCGGTTAACCATTATAGAGAAACCAAAAGGTACCATTTGAAGAATGGAAAATTGCCAAAGAGTACCCACTTACAGAATATTATTCAGTTTTCTTATTTATATGAATTATAAAACATACTCTGTATGAAAAGTACAAAACAGGTGTCTATTAATTTTGGGAGATATATTCAAAATATTTACAAAAATTTTATTTTGTATATTATTTAAAAAAAGTTATAAAGGGCCAAAAAAGGTACCAAAATCAACTTAGTTACACATTTTCATCCCTTAAAAGTACGAATTTCAAAAAAGTACCAGATATCCATCTGCTTATTTTGAGAGTAGATACATGTGCATTTAAAATTTTTCTTGTACCACTAATATTAGGTAAGATCTTTTATCCGTTTTATCCCTCTAAATGTACAAATTTCCAAAAATCCCTGCTTAGTGGACCTATATTACCAAAAACACGTTTACTGTCAAAATTTCATGATTCTAGGCTCAGCAGTTTGGTCTGTGCGATGATGAATCAGTCAGTCAGTTACGCTACTCTTTTATATACATATATGTAGATAGTAAAGGACTTGGTTTTTCTGTATTTTCAAATGCATCGGATTATTAAGGAGATAACTATTTATTTCGCTGTAGATCCCACTGTACAGGGTTTTCTGATTTGTTTACTAACAAGAAACAAATATATAACTTTTGACATTCTAATCTATCTAATCTGCACTAAGTTTTCATTATTTGCCTTTACAATTTTTCACAATGAAATAATTTATATTGAAATTTAATAGCAAATTATAATTTGATAATTATCAAGTCAACTTTACTCTATCGTTTTTTGCAAAATAAATATCAAACTCTTGTCTAATGTATTAGGGTGTAATTTGATGATAATTTTCTAAAAAGAAAATATGAATTTCGGAAATATAACGGTATGAATATGGAAGTACTTGTCAATGAGTTTAGACTTCGGAGTTTAGACTCTCCTAAAGTCATCCGATCGTAACTTCACCCTCGATTCTTGGGCACAACATTATTGAAATATATATTCGCCACTGTTCATTGTGGTTGAAATCGAGTATGCAGAAACCCTTTTGAGGGTTCGGAGTACTAAAGCTGTCCTTCTGAGCAAACATACAATAAGCATTTTCCTCTTGCTAAGCTTGATTTAGGCATCTGAGACATTTATGTTGAGCCACTCTAATCTAAATACTTTTACAGTATACAACTATGACCTCTACACAGGTAAAGACAGAAGATAAATTTCATTTTTCTCCTTCCGCATTGTCCTGACACAAAGATTTACCTTTTACTATAACTTCATCTAAAGTGCTTCATTATCACCGAGATTCATATAAAACTTAAACACTTTATAAGGTTTTCCTTTCATGCCATAACTTTTCAAATTAACTTTAAATTATGACAAAAAAGAAAAATTTCTTATAAATACAAGCAAAAAGTTAAACAAATCCGAAAACGAAACTTTGACAACAGAAACTTTTTAGTTACAACATAAAACAAACTAACTAAGGAATGGTTGACGAAACAAATAACCCTTCTCTATGGTTTGTTCTTGGCCTGACCAAACCTCTAACCGCAACAACATAATTCCTTGAAACCAGTTCATGTTGCAATTGCAAAACATCTGTAAACTTGGAAATAATGAATGAAAGGAAGCATTAGACAGCAATGGCAACAATAAAGTCCTTGGCAACACTTTTTGTCAGTGTTTTCTCTCATTCTTATTATTTAAACGTGTTTTATTTGTGTGTTTTAGTTGTAAAAGAAAAATACTTGAATTTTACCAAAAATAAAAAGAAAACCAATTTTTCCCAAACAAAACCTCAACACTTTTCTCGGGCATCTGTTGAGAATGAAATTTAATGTTTATTAACTCTTTATTATTCAACAAAACGAATGATTGCTTAAGGAAAATTTAAATCATAATATTATTTTAGAGGATTAATTAAATATTTGTTAAAAATTGAAAACATAATTTAAAAAAAATTAGAAAGTAAAATCGGGAATGTGTACGAAACGGTTATCCTCTCAAACTAACTAAAAAAACGAACGAAACGAACTAAACGAACGAACAACGAACGAACGAACGAACGAACGAACGAACGAACGAACGAACGAACGAACGAACGAACGAACGAACGAACGAACGAACGAACGAACGAACGAACGACGAACGAACGAAGAACGAACGAACGAAGAACGAACGAAACGAACGAACGAACGAACGAAACGAACGAACGAACGAACGAACGAACGAACGAACGAACGAACGAACGAACGAACGAACGAACGACGACGAACGAACAACGAACAAACGAAACGAACGAACGAACGAACGAACGAACGAACGAAGAACGAAACGAACGAAACGAACGAACGAACGAACGAACGAACGAAAACGAACGAACGAAACGAAAACGAACGAACGAAACGAACGAACGAACGAACGAACGAACGAACGAACGAAACGAACGAACGAAACGAACGAAACGAAGAACGAACGAACGAACGAACGAAACGAACGAAAGAACGAACGAACGAACGAACGAACGAACGAACGAACGAACGAACGAAAAACGAAGAACGAACGAACGAAGAACGAACGAACGAACGAACGAACGAACGAACGAACGAACGAACGAACGAACGAAACGAACGAACGAACGAACGAACGACGAACGAACGAACGAAGAACGAACGAAGAACGAACGAACGAACGAACGAACGAACGAAACGAACGAACGAACGAACGAACGAACGAACGAAGAACGAACGAACGAACGAACGAACGAACGAACGAACGAAGAACGAACGAAACGAACGAACGAAAGAACGAACGAACGAACGAACGAACGAACGAACGAACGAAACGAACGAACGAACGAAACGAACGAACGAACGAACGAACGAAACGAACGAAACGAAAACGAACGAACGAACGAACGAACGAACGAACGAACGAACGAACGAAAACGAACGAACGAAAGAACGAACGAACGAACGAACGAACGAACGAACGAACGAACGAACGAACGAACGAACGAACGAACGAAACGAACGAACGAACGAACGAAAACGAACGAACGAACGAAAACGAACGAACGAAACGAACTAACGAACGAAAACGAACGACGAACGAACGAACGAACGAACGAACGAAAGAACGAACGAACGAACGAACGAACGAAACGAACGAACGAACGAACGAACGAACGAACGAACGAAACGAACGAACGAACGAACGAACGAACGAAACGAACGAACGAACGAACGAACGAACGAACGAACGAAACGAACGAACTAACGAACGAACGAACGAACGAACGAAAGAACGAACGAACGAACGAACGAAACGAACGAACGAACTAACGAACTAAAAAACTAACTAACTACGAACTAACGAACTAACGAACGAAACTAACGAACTAACGAACGAACTAACTAACAACTAACGAACTACAACGAACTAACTAACTAACTAACAACTAACTAACTAACTAACTAACTAACTAACTAACTAACTAACTACTAACTAACTAACTAACTAACTAACTAACTAACTAACTAACTAACTAACTAACTAAATAAGTTAAATCATGGACCAATACAATACAAAATTAATATTGCATGAATTTCATGTGAAACCAACGTATGGACGCCCATCAGCGCAAAAATGATATTTTCTGAATACATTTTTCACGTTAGTAATTTTAATTGTAAATATAGTCCGTAATGAGTGTAAATGTCTGATTGTGTTTAAACAACTTTTTTCTGATATTTTAATTTATACAATTTTATTATTTCTCCGCATTGTTATGTAGCATAATTACTTTCAATTTGTACAAATATTGCATAAAAGAAGAGCAGAAAAATTGCAGGTCATTAAAAAGGAACAAGTAAAAATGAAAATTTCAGTTCATAAATTAAAAACAAAAGAACTACATAAACGAAAAAGTGCAAAAAAATTAATAAAAATCATAAAGTAATAGCATAAACGAAATAGGTGGCAACTACATTTACAACACTTACACGCACACACACACAATATACAAAATCTTACCGAGACCTGAGTGGCTGTGTAGGAATTTGCTCGCGGCCGATTACTTAAAAATGTCGTACGCCATTTACGCTTCATCTGAGCGATCACTTCGCCGTTAAAGAAACAAAAGAAAGTGGCCACACAGAGACCCTAAAAAGAGAGAAAAAAGAAAATTTAATTAGAATTGCCAATTTTATATATGTAGATATATTTTCACTAAGTATTTCATTTTGACTACTTTTTTAAAGAAGGCTCCGCTAGTGTTTAAAGACTATTATCACAATCTTTAATAATAATTTTTCTAAAGAATAATTCCAAATTATGTAAAATTTTCTTTTTTCATAATTTCACAGGGCTTTTGTTTTAGCGTCTTCTTTATTTAAAGTAGAAGAAAAATAACGATGATAGAGTTTCACAACATAAAGAAGTCAGTCATACGTACAATATTGTTGGTGTTTACAGTGGTCTAAATAACAAAGTGCAACACGAAAAAATAAAACCATTATGTGATAAAACACCCGTGTCTCCCACCTTTGCCCAAAGTCATGATGCACTTTTTTATGTCCCCCCAAAGATTTGGCGACTCACTGTTATTTTTGCTGACAAGTGATAATTTTCTCAAGTTCATATCTTGTAAACCGTTTGGAATTTTGATTTATTCTTTGAGGAAAAGTTGTAGCTCTTGTCATAGGAATCAAAAATTCTCTATATTAGGCGTATACTTAATATTTGTAATATCAATAAATCGTTAACACGTATACGTACAGGGATCGTTAATAAAAATAGTGTAATTACACCATGTAAAACTTTCGACTTGAAATGAAAAAATACAGATGAAGTTTTTTGGATTTTATATGTTCACAATTTTTGTCAGAAAATTCCTAACAGTTTGCAGAATATGAGCCTGAGAAAATTATCACTTTTTTGCAAAAATGACACAGAGGCCCCAAATCTTAGGGGGACCAAAAAAAAAAACGTGCATAACTTTAGGAAAAACTGGGAGACATTAGTCTTTTTGGTATTTAATCACGTAGTGCTGTCCGTATATGGTTATACTAGCATACCCTGGGTGCTTCGCTACCCTAACCAAAATTAAATACATACAAAATGTTGTTTACTTTTATAGAAAATTAAAATTTATTAATTATTTTTTTTAATGTTTCAGTTTTTACGTTCAATATCACGTGAATAAATTCACATTCAGTAAGAATTTTTAGTTTCATTCGTTTAGCTTCCACATTATAGAAAATTTCGAAAGTACTATTTGAAAAAAAGTACTATATAATACCTCTTATAGATTCTTATTTAGTCAACAATTTTATGTTTCTGTGTTCAATATTATAGACAATTCAAAAAATATAATTTGATGAATGAAAACGTACCAAAAGTCCCTTTCAGTAGATTGTCATTCATTAAGGTCCCCACATTTTAAAATTTTATATTTCTATGTTCAATATCGTAAAAATATCAAAAAGTACCACCGAAAAAACAAAAAAGTACAAATATCTCTCTGCGGTTAACCATTATAGAGAATCCAAAAGGTATTATTTGAAGAATGGAAAAGTACCAAAGAGTTCTCATCCCCTACAGAATATTATTCAGTCAAGACCATGTATGTTATAATTTATGTTCCTAGTTTGAATATTTTAGAAAATTCAAAAAGTACCATTTATGTCTATAAAAAGTACTAAAAAGTTCTCTCTTAAAGAATCTTATTCAATGAGCACCGTGTATGTTTAATGATCATGTGTTTCGAATTCATATTATAGAAGTATCATTTGAAGAAAGACAAAGTACCAAAAGTGGAATAAATTCTACCTTAGTAGAAAGTACTAATAAAAATAATACAATTTTTCCCCTTTTCGCTTAGAAATATACTTTTTGAGAATTAGGTTTACAAAATGTTCCGTATTTAAATCTCTATATCACAGATAAAACTCAAACGATTCAAATCTGCATTCATCTGTTCCAAAAAGTACCAAACAATTTACTCGAATTTGGTCCTATATAGGCCTTAGTTCTCGAATTCCTAAATAATATACTAATAGCTTATTTTGTGTGAGTAAATAAACTACTTTTTAAAATTTTATAAAAATTGGCTGAATGAGTTTGAATAAAATTAAATTTCCCGTTTTCCCATTTTTTGTACTTTTTTCCCCAGTGAAATAGCAAAAATTTTGTTCCAACAAATAAATCGAAAAAGTTTTCTTAATGTGCTAAAAAAAGTACCAAAAATACACTTTTCTCCCTTTTATACCCAAAAAGGACTGAATTTTAAAAAAGTACGAAACAGTTGTTTTCTAATTTTGGGAGATTTTATTTTGTTTATTAGTTAAAAAGTTATAAAGGGCCAAAAAGAGTACCAAAATCACCTTTTTACACATTTTCACCATTTAAAAGTACGAATTTCAAAAAAGTACCAGATAATTAAGAAAACCTGTTTTAGCCGTTTTTCCCTTTTTTACCCCTAAATGTACAAATTTCCAAATATCTTTCGCTCCTTAGTGGATCTACATAACCAAAAACACATCTATTATAAAAATTTCATGATTCTACGTTCAGACGTTTGGGCTGTGCGATGATGAATCAGTCAGTCAGTAACGCTACTCTTTTATATATGTGAAACAAGTGTGAATTAAATTTTTAGCTTGTTTCTATTTTTCGTTTTTAAACCAGAATGAAATTTTTTATTATTTTTAAATCTAAACTGTATTGATACAAAATTATTTTTTAAGTTGAAAGTATTTTTATAAAATTATGTAAAGTTTAATTGTATTGGCTACATAACCAATTGAAACAAGTGTGAATTAAATTTTTAGCTTGTTTCTATTTTTCGTTTTTAAACCAGAATGAAATTTTTTATTATTTTTAAATCTAAACTGTATTGATACAAAATTATTTTTTAAGTTGAAAGTATTTTTATAAAATTATGTAAAGTTTAATTGTATTGGCTACATATGTATATAGATTTCCATGACCTAAAAAATACACACTGTGTAATAAAACATTTTACTTAAAAAATTAGGTAATTAGTATAATTTGTATTAAAGTCATGTTTTGCTAAAATAGTTTGTAATAAATTCATTTGCACCCACTTAACTTTAATTATGATACTAGAACAAAAACAGTGTTCCACGTAATTTCAATTGACTAAATATAAAACTAGATTTTTTCCCACTACAGTGTCAGAAAAATGTCTGTTGCTGTCATGTACTTATCGTACTATTATCATTATAAAGAAACTCAAAACTTTTTCGTACATCCATGTAAACCTCATTGTGCACAGAACTTTATAGTAACTGGAACTTATTTAAGGCTTTTTTCAAATTCGCTTTAAAAAACTAAAAATAAATATATAAAAATCTAGTTTGTATTGTAGTAGTACTAAATTGTATCAGAACTTTATAAAATATACTTATAGCAGCTGTTGTATCCTAAAATTGTATATAACAAACTACTGTTTTGTATGGTTTTGATGCACAAGGCATTATAACCTTTTTTTATTTTGCAACCTATTGAACTTAAAGTCGTGTTTTACTAGTCTAGGAATTGAACATTATAAACTCCGCTATTAATTCTAAATGAAGGTACAACAACATTTTAACCAACTTTGTATGCTTGTCTACTTTGTTGATGTAATAATAGCTTACTGTAAAATTATGTAAAGGTTATAGACTGGTCAAAATATATTAAAACAAGTAAGAGTGCAATACCAAAAAACATAAAAAAATATATTAAAAATTTAGGGTAAAGTTTTTTAATTTGATCCTGTGTATAAAGTATAAATGGACGGCGAAACGGGAGCAGGCATTTGTAGTCCAAAGTGCCGAAAGGCCATCCCCCTTGGACACTATCCTTCAATCTTTCAAGCAGAAATACATATATGCCATCTTTATTTGTGCTAGGGAGTGCGTTAGCAGAAGAATTTTTATAACGTCGGATAGAGAAGCATCACTCAAGGCCTAATTATCATACGAAATAAGGTAGGGTGTTGTAATGGACTTCATGACTTCACTCAATGAGGTAGGTAAGCATAACAAACTATGTTAGGTGTCAGAAGAAAGGACAGACTGCTTAGCGAAAAGATTAATCGGCCCTGAGCCCTTCTTTTGCATTCCCCGAGGATACGCCAAAGCTAAATGTAAGTCTTGGGTGAAATTTGAATTTACTCGCCATTGGGAAGCAATACCAGGGCTCAGACAGACAAAATGTTTCATTGCACTGTCAAACTGAATAAAAGCGATCTCAGAGTACTAACGGGATTACTCTTCAACGAATCTATGCAGATTATGTGGTTTACAAGAGGAAACCTCAGAACATATCTTATGTAACTGCCCAACATTAGGGTCTTGCAGAGCTAAGATCTTGGGTGCTACCTTACTAACCCTGAAAGACATCTTCAACCTCTCACCTACTTAACCAGTTACCTTCATGTGTAAACTAAAACTTGTGTGGTGAACCAACGGGCTGCACAAAAGATCCACACATATGTTGCAGTGCCCATTTAATTCAATTCAAATCAATGCATGTGTGTATACTATGTATATACACTAGAGTGCTCTATTCCTGTTTGGGTCTACCGCAAACGTCTCTAGATGTTGTTGCCGTCAAAAAGACTAACGTGAAATAAGGCCGACACGCAGGTGTTCAATGTGCTCATTTTATTTGATCGTGGTTAGGTTCAAAACCCCGTTTGATTACATTTTTTTTTTTTTTTTGCGAAAAAAAAACCCTTTTAATTCCCTATTTGTATGAGTGGTATCAGAAATTGTGGACCGATTTCTCAAATTTTTAACAACTTGCACCAAGAACTATATGTCTGATGAAATTCATCAATTTATCTGCAATAGTTTTTGTAAAAAGTACAATAAAATAAGTAGGAAGTTGTCGATTATTGTACTCCCAAAACCTTCTTCGACATTGGAGTAAGGTCATTCCCCACACAATTTTTCGGCATACACAGACAGTTCTAGACGAAAACAGCTAGTAAATGGTATCTTCATTTCGGAGTTTGGGATAAAATTAGCTTGTGGGATTTTTAATTCAATGTCCGATATGGATAAAAAATACAACATTTTTTATTAACGCTCCAGTCAAGTTGGAAAAACAAATCAACCAGTATCATAAGTAGAAGATATGGTCAGTGCTTAATGAAGATCATAAGCAAATATTTCTTGAAATTAAATCAATTACAACAAAATGACATGATTGTCGTCAACATTGCGCACTGTAAACTTTGTAGCCATAGAAAAACACTTGGTTTATCCTATACAAAGGTTCAGTAGAAGTTGTCAAAATGAAGACGAATACATTGACTATCATATCTATATCTACATATCTATATATATATATATATATATATATATATATATATATATATATATATATATATATATATATATATATATATATATATATATATATATATATATATATATATATATATAATTAATAGGCAAGGCGATTTTTTGTGACCCCCTTTTACTCTTAGAGTATGCATCCGATCTTGTATTTGTTTGTTGGTATTTGTTCGCAAAAGTGCACAATTTATATATTAATAAGATTGGTTCAGAATTAGGGGAGTTATAAGCCTTTAAAGTTGTTACTAATACATAGAAACGAAAGTCACACGTATGCTTGAACTAAAAAACAAAGCAAGAAACAAACAAAAAGTAAACAACACAGCTTATTGATCAAAGAGAGGAGAGTGTATTACATATCTGATGGTATTTTGTTTCTGTATTTTACAGTTACGGTTTTTGTTTTTACATATGTTTTTATAATCTGAATTTTTAATTTAATTTCGATTAGGGAAGCGAAGCTTCCTTTATGTACGCAAGTTTGTTTTAAATTCCTTTTTTGACGAGCTATCCTACATAAGTTTACAGAATGACTATATTTGGCACAGTAGTTGGTTTTGATGACAACAACCAAGACTACATTTAATTGTGGTACATAATTTGAAACACATATTTACAAATACATTTATATATACCTCCTTAAAGGTGGCTTTTCCAAGTATACATATTTACTTGGAAAAGCTAAAAAACTATATTTTCACACCTTTAAAGAGAGCATCGTTGCATAGTAGAAAATTGCATAAAAGCATTACAAAATAAATAAAACATACT